>NW_027672327.1:0-69000 GCF_964165515.1 Mesoplodon bidens
CGTCAGCATTCTCGGGGCTGTGCTGGTGGGAGGGTGTGAGGGTCCACGGCTTTGTGGGTGGCCCGGTGTGAGTGGGGCTCTGCTGGAATTTCTGCAGTAGTTGCCAGGCTGCCACCTGTAAAGAAGAGGATGTGTCACCCATAACTTCCACTGGAATATCTCTCCGGGCTGAGGTGAGGAAGGAAAAAAAGGAGTGGGGGCCGGGACAGGAGGGGTATCTCAGGCAGGGCAATGGAAAGCTTCCAGAAGAGCGCCCGTGGCCAGGACCATCCTGGCTGACCTGCAGGCACCAAGGTGGCCTGCGTGCTGTCGCTGGTGTGGCTCCACGGCCCTTCCTCTAGGCTTTCAAGCCCTTGTACATATTCAGGTGTTTCACCTGGGAAGGGTGGGAACAGTTCAGCAGCAGCTGGCCTGGGGCTCAGCTCACGTTTACTCACAGAGGCCTCGGCACGGTCCCCCAGCTTTGCAATAAGGACGCTCCTTGCGTGGGCGGGCGGGTCTGCTGGCTCTATGGGAGATGATTCCCCACCTCTGACCAATTTCAGAATTGTTTACCACTGGAGCAAGTGCCTTGGTAGTGTTTTCCTCTGTATAACTGTTAGGTTCAGTTTTTTTTTTCTTTTTTGGTTCAAGTTAGATTTTTTTCCTCTTTTATGTATTTATGGATATAAGCATGGAAATAATTCATTCTTATAAATACATCAGTGTGAATGGAAGAACATTTTTTCTGTTTTATTTTACATTTTATTTTTAAAATTTTTGAAATTTAATTTTATTTATTTTTTTTAAACTGTAGGTTATTATTAGTTATCTATTTTATGCATAGACATGTATACAGGTCAATCCCAATCTCCCAACTCATCCCACCACCACCACCCCATGGCTTCCCCCACTTTGTGTCCATACGTTTGTTCTCTACCTCTGTGTCTCTATTTCTGCCCTGCAAACCAGTTCATCTGTAGCATTTTTCTAGGTTCCACATATAGGCATTAATATACAATATTAGTTTTTCTCTTTCTGACTTACTTCACTCTGTATGACAGTCTCTAGATCCATCAACTTCTCTACAAATGACCCAGTTTCATTCCTTTTTATGGCTGAGTAATATTCCATTTTATATATGTACCACATCTTTATCCATTCGTCTGTCTGTGGGCATTTAGGTTGCTTCCATTACCTGGCTATTGTAAATAGTGCTGCAATGAACATTGTGGTGAATGTGTCTCTGTGATTTATGGTTTTCTCTGGGTATATGCCCAGAAGTGGGATTGCTGGATCCTATGGTAATTCTCTTTTCAGTTTTTTAAAGGAACCTCCATACTGTTCTCCATAGTGACTGTATCAATTTACATTCCCACCAATAGCGGAAGAGGGTTCCTTTTGTCCACACCCTCCCCAGAATTTGTTGTTTGTAGATTATCTGATGATGCCGATTCTAACAGGTGTGAGGTCTTACCTCATTGTAGTTTTGATTTGCATTTCTCTAATAATTAGTGATGTTGAGCAGCTTTTCATGTGCGTCTTGGCCATCTCTCTGTCTTCTTTGAAGAAACGTCTATTTAGATCTTCTGCCCATTTTTGTATTGGGTTGTTTGTTTTATTAATATTAAGCTGCATGAGCTGTTTATATATATTGGAGATTAAACCTTTGTCCATTGATTCGTTTGTGAACGTTTTCGCTCATTCTGAGGGTTGCCTTTTTCCATTCCCGTTTTTTTTAACAAAGAAAGAAAGAAAGCAAAAGAATCAGAACACTAATGTGCGTGAAATATGCCTCTTGAAACTGTCGTTTTGAAATATGGACGTCTTTTGAATTTTTTGGTCGATATATGACCCCAGGATTTGTTTTCAGGGCAGGTGTCATTTACAGGCCTGTAATGATTTGGAATATCCACTGACCATTAGCGCTGGGATTAAAGCTGCTGTTGTGTGAAATGGCCACAAGGTGGCAGCAGTTCTCCCTTACCAAATCTGGTTACTAGGGCAGCAGAGCCTCAATGGAAGTCGCGTTCTAGATTGGAATTTAGAACGGAATGTGCCAGGAGAAAGCCCCTCAAGTTTGTCTCACTACTTCTTGTTCGTGTTTTTAATTTAATTTTTTATTTTTTATTACAGCAAGTTTGAGTACAACGTTTAGCTTGTTGTAGGTGTGCAAGAGGTGGTTCTTTTACACATATACATATGTCTGTTCTTCCTGGGATCCTTTTCCCATGTTCGTTATGACAGAATGTTGAGTAGTCTTCTCTTGGTACTCCGTAGGTCTTTGGTGATTATATACGTCTACTGTGTTTGTATATGTCTGTTAACCCCAATATCGTAATGAATTCAATCCTCACACCTTTCCTTTGGTGAACCATAAGTTTGTTTAATGAATCTGTGATTGCCCTTCTCCGTGGAAATATCTGCCCTCGTATCAATTTATAGGTAACACCTATAAGTGATATGATATGATATGTGTCTTTCACTTTCTGACTTACTCCAAGTCACGTGATTACCTCTAGACTCATCTACGGTGCTGCAAATGGCATTGTGTGCTTCTTTTCCTTGGCGAATATTCTGTCTTAGCGAAGTCCATTTTCTGCAATGTGATTCCCTGAGGGCTGAGGATTAGCTGACCTGGGCAGCCTGACCCTGCCGGCAAGCCCTCCCCAGGTGTGCCTGGGTTGAGGTCAATAGAAACAGCACTCCAGGCAGCAATAGCCCCTGCAGCTGTGCCTGACTCCATATTCTCTGCCCCGTCAGCAGTCTCGGGGCTGTGCTGGTGGGAGGGTGTGAGGGTCCACAGCTTTGTGGGTGGCCCGGTGTGAGTGGGGCTCTGCTGGACTTTCTGCAGGAGTTGCCAGGCTGCCACCTGTAAAGAAGAGGATGTGTCACCCATAACTTCCACTGGAATATCTCTCCGGGCTGAGGTGAGGAAGGAAAAAAAGGAGTGGGGGCCGGGACAGGAGGGGTATCTCAGGCAGGGCAATGGAAAGCTTCCAGAAGAGTGCCCGTGGCCAGGACCATCCTGGCTGACCTGCAGGCACCAAGGTGGCCTGCGTGCTGTCGCTGGTGTGGCTCCACGGCCCTTCCTCTAGGCTTTCAAGCCCTTGTACATATTCAGGTGTTTCACCTGGGAAGGGTGGGAACAGTTCAGCAGCAGCTGGCCTGGGGCTCAGCTCACGTTTACTCACAGAGGCCTCGGCACGGTCCCCCAGCTTTGCAATAAGGACGCTCCTTGCGTGGGCGGGCGGGGCTGCTGGCTCTATGGGAGATGATTCCCCACCTCTGACCAATTTCAGAATTGTTTACCACTGGAGCAAGTGCCTTGGTAGTGTTTTCCTCTTTATAACTGTTAGGTTCAGTTTTTTTTTTTCTTTTTTGGTTCAAGTTAGATTTTATTCCTCTTTTATGTATTTATGGATATAAGCATGGAAATAATTCATTCTTATAAATACATCAGTGTGAATGGAAGAACATTTTTTCTGTTTTATTTTACATTTTATTTTTAAAATTTTTGAAATTTAATTTTATTTATTTTTTTTATACTGTAGGTTATTATTAGTTATCTATTTTATGCATAGACATGTATACAGGTCAATCCCAATCTCCCAACTCATCCCACCACCACCACCCCATGGCTTCCCCCACTTTGTGTTGATACGTTTGTTCTCTACCTCTGTGTCTCTATTTCTGCCCTGCAAACCAGTTCATCTGTAGCATTTTTCTAGGTTCCACATATAGGCATTAATATACAATATTTGTTTTTCTCTTTCTGACTTACTTCACTCTGTATGACAGTCTCTAGATCCATCAACTTCTCTACAAATGACCCAGTTTCATTCCTTTTTATGGCTGAGTAATATTCCATTTTATATATGTACCACATCTTTATCCATTCGTCTGTCTGTGGGCATTTAGGTTGCTTCCATTACCTGGCTATTGTAAATAGTGCTGCAATGAACATTGTGGTGAATGTGTCTCTGTGATTTATGGTTTTCTCTGGGTATATGCCCAGAAGTGGGATTGCTGGATCCTATGGTAATTCTCTTTTTAGTTTTTTAAAGGAACTTCCATACTGTTCTCCATAGTGACTGTATCAATTTACATTCCCACCAATAGCGGAAGAGGGTTCCTTTTGTCCACACCCTCCCCAGAATTTGTTGTTTGTAGATTATCTGATGATGCCGATTCTAACAGGTGTGAGGTCTTACCTCATTGTAGTTTTGATTTGCATTTCTCTAATAATTAGTGATGTTGAGCAGCTTTTCATGTGCGTCTTGGCCATCTCTGTGTCTTCTTTGAAGAAACGTCTATTTAGATCTTCTGCCCATTTTTGTATTGGGTTGTTTGTTTTATTAATATTAAGCTGCATGAGCTGTTTATATATATTGGAGATTAAACCTTTGTCCATTGATTCGTTTGTGAACGTTTTCGCCCATTCTGAGGGTTGCCTTTTTCCATTCCCGTTTTTTTAACAAAGAAAGCAAGCAAGCAAAAGAATCAGAACACTAATGTGCGTGAAATATGCCTCTTGAAACTGTCGTTTTGAAATATGGACGTCTTTTGAATTTTTTGGTCGATATATGACCCCAGGATTTGTTTTCAGGGCAGGTGTCATTTACAGGCCTGTAATGATTTGGAATATCCACTGACCATTAGCGCTGGGATTAAAGCTGCTGTTGTGTGAAACGGCCACAAGGTGGCAGCAGTTCTCCCTTACCAAATCTGGTTACTTGGGCAGCAGAGCCTCAATGGAAGTCGCGTTCTAGATTGGAATTTAGAACGGAATGTGCCAGGAGAAAGCCCCTCAAGTTTGTCTCACTACTTCTTCTTCGTGTTTTTAATTTAATTTTTTATTTTTTATTACAGCAAGTTTGAGTACAACGTTTAGCTTGTTGTAGGTGTGCAAGAGGTGGTTCTTTTACACATATACATATGTCTGTTCTTCCTGGGATCCTTTTCCCATGTTCGTTATGACAGAATGTTGAGTAGTCTTCTCTTGGTACTCCTTAGGTCTTTGGTGATTATATACGTCTACTGTGTTTGTATATGTCTGTTAACCCCAATATCATAATGAATTTAATCCTCACACCTTTCCTTTGGTGAACCATAAGTTTGTTTAATGAATCTGTGATTGCCCTTCTCCGTGGAAATATCTGCCCTCGTATCAATTTATAGGTAACACCTATAAGTGATATGATATGATATGTGTCTTTCACTTTCTGACTTACTCCAAGTCACGTGATTACCTCTAGACTCATCTACGGTGCTGCAAATGGCATTGTGTGCTTCTTTTCCTTGGCGAATATTCTGTCTTAGCGAGGTCCATTTTCTGCAATGTGATTCCCTGAGGGCTGAGGATTAGCTGACCTGGGCAGCCTGACCCTGCCGGCAAGCCCTCCCCAGGTGTGCCTGGGTTGAGGTCAATAGAAACAGCACTCCAGGCAGCAATAGCCCCTGCAGCTGTGCCTGACTCCATATTCTCTGCCCCGTCAGCAGTCTCGGGGCTGTGCTGGTGGGAGGGTGTGAGGGTCCACGGCTTTGTGGGTGGCCCGGTGTGAGTGGGGCTCTGCTGGACTTTCTGCAGGAGTTGCCAGGCTGCCACCTGTAAAGAAGAGGATGTGTCACCCATAACTTCCACTGGAATATCTCTCCGGGCTGAGGTGAGGAAGGAAAAAAAGGAGTGGGGGCCGGGACAGGAGGGTTATCTCAGGCAGGGCGATGGAAAACTTCCAGAAGAGCGCCCGTGGCCAGGACCATCCTGGCTGACCTGCAGGCACCAAGGTGGCCTGCGTGCTGTCGCTGGTGTGGCTCCACGGCCCTTCCTCTAGGCTTTCAAGCCCTTGTACATATTCAGGTGTTTCACCTGGGAAGGGTGGGAACAGTTCAGCAGCAGCTGGCCTGGGGCTCAGCTCACGTTTACTCACAGAGGCCTCGGCACGGTCCCCCAGCTTTGCAATAAGGACGCTCCTTGCATGGGCGGGCGGGGCTGCTGGCTCTATAGGAGATGATTCCCCACCTCTGACCAATTTCAGAATTGTTTACCACTGGAGCAAGTGCCTTGGTAGTGTTTTCCTCTGTATAACTGTTAGGTTCAGTTTTTTTTTTTTCTTTTTTGGTTCAAGTTAGATTTTATTCCTCTTTTATGTATTTATGGATATAAGCATGGAAATAATTCATTCTTATAAATACATCAGTGTGAATGGAAGAACATTTTTTCTGTTTTATTTTTACATTTTATTTTTAAAATTTTTGACATGCAATTTTATTTATTTTTTTTATACAGTAGGTTATTATTAGTTATCTATTTTATGCATAGACATGTATACAGGTCAATCCCAATCTCCAAACTCATCCCACCACCACCACCCCATGGCTTCCCCCACTTTGTGTCCATAAGTTTGTTCTCTACCTCTGTGTCTCTATTTCTGCCCTGCAAACCAGTTCATCTGTAGCATTTTTCTAGGTTCCACATATAGGCATTTATATACAATATTTGTTTTTCTCTTTCTGACTTACTTCACTCTGTATGACAGTCTCTAGATCCATCAACTTCTCTACAAATGACCCAGTTTCATTCCTTTTTATGGCTGAGTAATATTCCATTTTATATATGTACCACATCTTTATCCATTCGTCTGTCTGTGGGCATTTAGGTTGCTTCCATTACCTGGCTATTGTAAATAGTGCTGCAATGAACATTGTGGTGAATGTGTCTCTGTGATTTATGGTTTTCTCTGGGTATATGCCCAGAAGTGGGATTGCTGGATCCTATGGTAATTCTCTTTTTAGTTTTTTAAAGGAACCTCCATACTGTTCTCCATAGTGACTGTATCAATTTACATTCCCACCAATAGTGGAAGAGGGTTCCTTTTGTCCACACCATCCCCAGAATTTGTTGTTGGTAGATTATCTGATGATGCCGATTCTAACAGGTGTGAGGTCTTACCTCATTGTAGTTTTGATTTGCATTTCTCTAATAATTAGTGATGTTGAGCAGCTTTTCATGTGCGTCTTGGCCATCTCTCTGTCTTCTTTGAAGAAACGTCTATTTAGATCTTCTGCCCATTTTTGTATTGGGTTGTTTGTTGTATTAATATTAAGCTGCATGAGCTGTTTATATATATTGGAGATTAAACCTTTGTCCATTGATTCGTTTGTGAACGTTTTCGCTCATTCTGAGGGTTGCCTTTTTCCATTCCCGTTTTTTTTAACAAAGAAAGAAAGAAAGCAAAAGAATCAGAACACTAATGTGCGTGAAATATGCCTCTTGAAACTGTCGTTTTGAAATATGGACGTCTTTTGAATTTTTTGGTCGATATATGACCCCAGGATTTGTTTTCAGGGCAGGTGTCATTTACAGGCCTGTAATGATTTGGAATATCCACTGACCATTAGCGCTGGGATTAAAGCTGCTGTTGTGTGAAATGGCCACAAGGTGGCAGCAGTTCTCCCTTACCAAATCTGGTTACTAGGGCAGCAGAGCCTCAATGGAAGTCGCGTTCTAGATTGGAATTTAGAACGGAATGTGCCAGGAGAAAGCCCCTCAAGTTTGTCTCACTACTTCTTGTTCGTGTTTTTAATTTAATTTTTTATTTTTTATTACAGCAAGTTTGAGTACAACGTTTAGCTTGTTGTAGGTGTGCAAGAGGTGGTTCTTTTACACATATACATATGTCTGTTCTTCCTGGGATCCTTTTCCCATGTTCGTTATGACAGAATGTTGAGTAGTCTTCTCTTGGTACTCCGTAGGTCTTTGGTGATTATATACGTCTACTGTGTTTGTATATGTCTGTTAACCCCAATATCGTAATGAATTCAATCCTCACACCTTTCCTTTGGTGAACCATAAGTTTGTTTAATGAATCTGTGATTGCCCTTCTCCGTGGAAATATCTGCCCTCGTATCAATTTATAGGTAACACCTATAAGTGATATGATATGATATGTGTCTTTCACTTTCTGACTTACTCCAAGTCACGTGATTACCTCTAGACTCATCTACGGTGCTGCAAATGGCATTGTGTGCTTCTTTTCCTTGGCGAATATTCTGTCTTAGCGAAGTCCATTTTCTGCAATGTGATTCCCTGAGGGCTGAGGATTAGCTGACCTGGGCAGCCTGACCCTGCCGGCAAGCCCTCCCCAGGTGTGCCTGGGTTGAGGTCAATAGAAACAGCACTCCAGGCAGCAATAGCCCCTGCAGCTGTGCCTGACTCCATATTCTCTGCCCCGTCAGCAGTCTCGGGGCTGTGCTGGTGGGAGGGTGTGAGGGTCCACAGCTTTGTGGGTGGCCCGGTGTGAGTGGGGCTCTGCTGGACTTTCTGCAGGAGTTGCCAGGCTGCCACCTGTAAAGAAGAGGATGTGTCACCCATAACTTCCACTGGAATATCTCTCCGGGCTGAGGTGAGGAAGGAAAAAAAGGAGTGGGGGCCGGGACAGGAGGGGTATCTCAGGCAGGGCAATGGAAAGCTTCCAGAAGAGTGCCCGTGGCCAGGACCATCCTGGCTGACCTGCAGGCACCAAGGTGGCCTGCGTGCTGTCGCTGGTGTGGCTCCACGGCCCTTCCTCTAGGCTTTCAAGCCCTTGTACATATTCAGGTGTTTCACCTGGGAAGGGTGGGAACAGTTCAGCAGCAGCTGGCCTGGGGCTCAGCTCACGTTTACTCACAGAGGCCTCGGCACGGTCCCCCAGCTTTGCAATAAGGACGCTCCTTGCGTGGGCGGGCGGGGCTGCTGGCTCTATGGGAGATGATTCCCCACCTCTGACCAATTTCAGAATTGTTTACCACTGGAGCAAGTGCCTTGGTAGTGTTTTCCTCTTTATAACTGTTAGGTTCAGTTTTTTTTTTTCTTTTTTGGTTCAAGTTAGATTTTATTCCTCTTTTATGTATTTATGGATATAAGCATGGAAATAATTCATTCTTATAAATACATCAGTGTGAATGGAAGAACATTTTTTCTGTTTTATTTTACATTTTATTTTTAAAATTTTTGAAATTTAATTTTATTTATTTTTTTTATACTGTAGGTTATTATTAGTTATCTAATTTATGCATAGACATGTATACAGGTCAATCCCAATCTCCCAACTCATCCCACCACCACCACCCCATGGCTTCCCCCACTTTGTGTTGATACGTTTGTTCTCTACCTCTGTGTCTCTATTTCTGCCCTGCAAACCAGTTCATCTGTAGCATTTTTCTAGGTTCCACATATAGGCATTAATATACAATATTTGTTTTTCTCTTTCTGACTTACTTCACTCTGTATGACAGTCTCTAGATCCATCAACTTCTCTACAAATGACCCAGTTTCATTCCTTTTTATGGCTGAGTAATATTCCATTTTATATATGTACCACATCTTTATCCATTCGTCTGTCTGTGGGCATTTAGGTTGCTTCCATTACCTGGCTATTGTAAATAGTGCTGCAATGAACATTGTGGTGAATGTGTCTCTGTGATTTATGGTTTTCTCTGGGTATATGCCCAGAAGTGGGATTGCTGGATCCTATGGTAATTCTCTTTTTAGTTTTTTAAAGGAACTTCCATACTGTTCTCCATAGTGACTGTATCAATTTACATTCCCACCAATAGCGGAAGAGGGTTCCTTTTGTCCACACCCTCCCCAGAATTTGTTGTTTGTAGATTATCTGATGATGCCGATTCTAACAGGTGTGAGGTCTTACCTCATTGTAGTTTTGATTTGCATTTCTCTAATAATTAGTGATGTTGAGCAGCTTTTCATGTGCGTCTTGGCCATCTCTGTGTCTTCTTTGAAGAAACGTCTATTTAGATCTTCTGCCCATTTTTGTATTGGGTTGTTTGTTTTATTAATATTAAGCTGCATGAGCTGTTTATATATATTGGAGATTAAACCTTTGTCCATTGATTCGTTTGTGAACGTTTTCGCCCATTCTGAGGGTTGCCTTTTTCCATTCCCGTTTTTTTAACAAAGAAAGCAAGCAAGCAAAAGAATCAGAACACTAATGTGCGTGAAATATGCCTCTTGAAACTGTCGTTTTGAAATATGGACGTCTTTTGAATTTTTTGGTCGATATATGACCCCAGGATTTGTTTTCAGGGCAGGTGTCATTTACAGGCCTGTAATGATTTGGAATATCCACTGACCATTAGCGCTGGGATTAAAGCTGCTGTTGTGTGAAACGGCCACAAGGTGGCAGCAGTTCTCCCTTACCAAATCTGGTTACTTGGGCAGCAGAGCCTCAATGGAAGTCGCGTTCTAGATTGGAATTTAGAACGGAATGTGCCAGGAGAAAGCCCCTCAAGTTTGTCTCACTACTTCTTCTTCGTGTTTTTAATTTAATTTTTTATTTTTTATTACAGCAAGTTTGAGTACAACGTTTAGCTTGTTGTAGGTGTGCAAGAGGTGGTTCTTTTACACATATACATATGTCTGTTCTTCCTGGGATCCTTTTCCCATGTTCGTTATGACAGAATGTTGAGTAGTCTTCTCTTGGTACTCCGTAGGTCTTTGGTGATTATATACGTCTACTGTGTTTGTATATGTCTGTTAACCCCAATATCGTAATGAATTTAATCCTCACACCTTTCCTTTGGTGAACCATAAGTTTGTTTAATGAATCTGTGATTGCCCTTCTCCGTGGAAATATCTGCCCTCGTATCAATTTATAGGTAACACCTATAAGTGATATGATATGATATGTGTCTTTAACTTTCTGACTTACTCCAAGTCACGTGATTACCTCTAGACTCATCTACGGTGCTGCAAATGGCATTGTGTGCTTCTTTTCCTTGGCGAATATTCTGTCTTAGCGAGGTCCATTTTCTGCAATGTGATTCCCTGAGGGCTGAGGATTAGCTGACCTGGGCAGCCTGACCCTGCCGGCAAGCCCTCCCCAGGTGTGCCTGGGTTGAGGTCAATAGAAACAGCACTCCAGGCAGCAATAGCCCCTGCAGCTGTGCCTGACTCCATATTCTCTGCCCCGTCAGCAGTCTCGGGGCTGTGCTGGTGGGAGGGTGTGAGGGTCCACGGCTTTGTGGGTGGCCCGGTGTGAGTGGGGCTCTGCTGGACTTTCTGCAGGAGTTGCCAGGCTGCCACCTGTAAAGAAGAGGATGTGTCACCCATAACTTCCACTGGAATATCTCTCCGGGCTGAGGTGAGGAAGGAAAAAAAGGAGTGGGGGCCGGGACAGGAGGGTTATCTCAGGCAGGGCAATGGAAAACTTCCAGAAGAGCGCCCGTGGCCAGGACCATCCTGGCTGACCTGCAGGCACCAAGGTGGCCTGCGTGCTGTCGCTGGTGTGGCTCCACGGCCCTTCCTCTAGGCTTTCAAGCCCTTGTACATATTCAGGTGTTTCACCTGGGAAGGGTGGGAACAGTTCAGCAGCAGCTGGCCTGGGGCTCAGCTCACGTTTACTCACAGAGGCCTCGGCACGGTCCCCCAGCTTTGCAATAAGGACGCTCCTTGCATGGGCGGGCGGGGCTGCTGGCTCTATAGGAGATGATTCCCCACCTCTGACCAATTTCAGAATTGTTTACCACTGGAGCAAGTGCCTTGGTAGTGTTTTCCTCTGTATAACTGTTAGGTTCAGTTTTTTTTTTTTCTTTTTTGGTTCAAGTTAGATTTTATTCCTCTTTTATGTATTTATGGATATAAGCATGGAAATAATTCATTCTTATAAATACATCAGTGTGAATGGAAGAACATTTTTTCTGTTTTATTTTACATTTTATTTTTAAAATTTTTGAAATTTAATTTTATTTATTTTTTTTATACTGTAGGTTATTATTAGTTATCTAATTTATGCATAGACATGTATACAGGTCAATCCCAATCTCCCAACTCATCCCACCACCACCACCCCATGGCTTCCCCCACTTTGTGTTGATACGTTTGTTCTCTACCTCTGTGTCTCTATTTCTGCCCTGCAAACCAGTTCATCTGTAGCATTTTTCTAGGTTCCACATATAGGCATTAATATACAATATTTGTTTTTCTCTTTCTGACTTACTTCACTCTGTATGACAGTCTCTAGATCCATCAACTTCTCTACAAATGACCCAGTTTCATTCCTTTTTATGGCTGAGTAATATTCCATTTTATATATGTACCACATCTTTATCCATTCGTCTGTCTGTGGGCATTTAGGTTGCTTCCATTACCTGGCTATTGTAAATAGTGCTGCAATGAACATTGTGGTGAATGTGTCTCTGTGATTTATGGTTTTCTCTGGGTATATGCCCAGAAGTGGGATTGCTGGATCCTATGGTAATTCTCTTTTTAGTTTTTTAAAGGAACTTCCATACTGTTCTCCATAGTGACTGTATCAATTTACATTCCCACCAATAGCGGAAGAGGGTTCCTTTTGTCCACACCCTCCCCAGAATTTGTTGTTTGTAGATTATCTGATGATGCCGATTCTAACAGGTGTGAGGTCTTACCTCATTGTAGTTTTGATTTGCATTTCTCTAATAATTAGTGATGTTGAGCAGCTTTTCATGTGCGTCTTGGCCATCTCTGTGTCTTCTTTGAAGAAACGTCTATTTAGATCTTCTGCCCATTTTTGTATTGGGTTGTTTGTTTTATTAATATTAAGCTGCATGAGCTGTTTATATATATTGGAGATTAAACCTTTGTCCATTGATTCGTTTGTGAACGTTTTCGCCCATTCTGAGGGTTGCCTTTTTCCATTCCCGTTTTTTTAACAAAGAAAGCAAGCAAGCAAAAGAATCAGAACACTAATGTGCGTGAAATATGCCTCTTGAAACTGTCGTTTTGAAATATGGACGTCTTTTGAATTTTTTGGTCGATATATGACCCCAGGATTTGTTTTCAGGGCAGGTGTCATTTACAGGCCTGTAATGATTTGGAATATCCACTGACCATTAGCGCTGGGATTAAAGCTGCTGTTGTGTGAAACGGCCACAAGGTGGCAGCAGTTCTCCCTTACCAAATCTGGTTACTTGGGCAGCAGAGCCTCAATGGAAGTCGCGTTCTAGATTGGAATTTAGAACGGAATGTGCCAGGAGAAAGCCCCTCAAGTTTGTCTCACTACTTCTTGTTCGTGTTTTTAATTTAATTTTTTATTTTTTATTACAGCAAGTTTGAGTACAACGTTTAGCTTGTTGTAGGTGTGCAAGAGGTGGTTCTTTTACACATATACATATGTCTGTTCTTCCTGGGATCCTTTTCCCATGTTCGTTATGACAGAATGTTGAGTAGTCTTCTCTTGGTACTCCGTAGGTCTTTGGTGATTATATACGTCTACTGTGTTTGTATATGTCTGTTAACCCCAATATCGTAATGAATTTAATCCTCACACCTTTCCTTTGGTGAACCATAAGTTTGTTTAATGAATCTGTGATTGCCCTTCTCCGTGGAAATATCTGCCCTCGTATCAATTTATAGGTAACACCTATAAGTGATATGATATGATATGTGTCTTTCACTTTCTGACTTACTCCAAGTCACGTGATTACCTCTAGACTCATCTACGGTGCTGCAAATGGCATTGTGTGCTTCTTTTCCTTGGCGAATATTCTGTCTTAGCGAGGTCCATTTTCTGCAATGTGATTCCCTGAGGGCTGAGGATTAGCTGACCTGGGCAGCCTGACCCTGCCGGCAAGCCCTCCCCAGGTGTGCCTGGGTTGAGGTCAATAGAAACAGCACTCCAGGCAGCAATAGCCCCTGCAGCTGTGCCTGACTCCATATTCTCTGCCCCGTCAGCAGTCTCGGGGCTGTGCTGGTGGGAGGGTGTGAGGGTCCACGGCTTTGTGGGTGGCCCGGTGTGAGTGGGGCTCTGCTGGACTTTCTGCAGGAGTTGCCAGGCTGCCACCTGTAAAGAAGAGGATGTGTCACCCATAACTTCCACTGGAGTATCTCTCCGGGCTGAGATGAGGAAGGAAAAAAAGGAGTGGGGGCCAGGACAGGAGGGTTATCTCAGGCAGGGCAATGGAAAGCTTCCAGAAGAGCGCCCGTGGCCAGGACCATCCTGGCTGACCTGCAGGCACCAAGGTGGCCTGCGTGCTGTCGCTGGTGTGGCTCCACGGCCCTTCCTCTAGGCTTTCAAGCCCTTGTACATATTCAGGTGTTTCACCTAGGAAGGGTGGGAACAGTTCAGCAGCAGCTGGCCTGGGGCTCAGCTCACGTTTACTCACAGAGGCCTCGGCACGGTCCCCCAGCTTTGCAATAAGGACGCTCCTTGCGTGGGCGGGCGGGGCTGCTGGCTCTATGGGAGATGATTCCCCACCTCTGACCAATTTCAGAATTGTTTACCACTGGAGCAAGTGCCTTGGTAGTGTTTTCCTCTGTATAACTGTTAGGTTCAGTTTTTTTTTTTTCTTTTTTGGTTCAAGTTAGATTTTATTCCTCTTTTATGTATTTATGGATATAAGCATGGAAATAATTCATTCTTATAAATACATCAGTGTGAATGGAAGAACATTTTTTCTGTTTTATTTTTGCATTTTATATTTAAAATTTTTGAAATTTAATTTTATTTATTTTTTTTATACAGTAGGTTATTAATAGTTATCTATTTTATGCATAGACATGTATACAGGTCATTCCCAATCTCCCAACTCATCCCACCACCACCACCCCATGGCTTCCCCCACTTTGTGTCCATACGTTTGTTCTCTACCTCTGTGTCTCTATTTCTGCCCTGCAAACCAGTTCATCTGTAGCATTTTTCTAGGTTCCACATATAGGCATTAATATACAATATTTGTTTTTCTCTTTCTGACTTACTTCACTCTGTATGACAGTCTCTAGATCCATCAACTTCTCTACAAATGACCCAGTTTCATTCCTTTTTATGGCTGAGTAATATTCCATTTTATATATGTACCACATCTTTATCCATTCGTCTGTCTGTGGGCATTTAGGTTGCTTCCATTACCTGGCTATTGTAAATAGTGCTGCAATGAACATTGTGGTGAATGTGTCTCTGTGATTTATGGTTTTCTCTGGGTATATGCCCAGAAGTCGGATTGCTGGATCCTATGGTAATTCTCTTTTTAGTTTTTTAAAGGAACCTCCATACTGTTCTCCATAGTGACTGTATCAATTTACATTCCCACCAATAGTGGAAGAGGGTTCCTTTTGTCCACAGCCTCCCCAGATTTTGTTGTTTGTAGATTATCTGATGATGCCGATTCTAACAGGTGTGAGGTCTTACCTCATTGTAGTTTTGATTTGCATTTCTCTAATAATTAGTGATGTTGAGCAGCTTTTCATGTGCGTCTTGGCCATCTCTCTGTCTTCTTTGAAGAAACGTCTATTTAGATCTTCTGCCCATTTTTGTATTGGGTTGTTTGTTGTATTAATATTAAGCTGCATGAGCTGTTTATATATATTGGAGATTAAACCTTTGTCCATTGATTCGTTTGTGAACGTTTTCGCCCATTCTGAGGGTTGCCTTTTTCCATTCCCGTTTTTTTAACAAAGAAAGCAAGCAAGCAAAAGAATCAGAACACTAATGTGCGTGAAATATGCCTCTTGAAACTGTCGTTTTGAAATATGGACGTCTTTTGAATTTTTTGGTCGATATATGACCCCAGGATTTGTTTTCAGGGCAGGTGTCATTTACAGGCCTGTAATGATTTGGAATATCCACTGACCATTAGCGCTGGGATTAAAGCTGCTGTTGTGTGAAACGGCCACAAGGTGGCAGCAGTTCTCCCTTACCAAATCTGGTTACTAGGGCAGCAGAGCCTCAATGGAAGTCGCGTTCTAGATTGGAATGTAGAACGGAATGTGCCAGGAGAAAGCCCCTCAAGTTTGTCTCACTACTTCTTGTTCGTGTTTTTAATTTAATTTTTTATTTTTTATTACAGCAAGTTTGAGTACAACGTTTAGCTTGTTGTAGGTGTGCAAGAGGTGGTTCTTTTACACATATACATATGTCTGTTCTTCCTGGGATCCTTTTCCCATGTTCGTTATGACAGAATGTTGAGTAGTCTTCTCTTGGTACTCCGTAGGTCTTTGGTGATTATATACGTCTACTGTGTTTGTATATGTCTGTTAACCCCAATATCGTAATGAATTCAATCCTCACACCTTTCCTTTGGTGAACCATAAGTTTGTTTAATGAATCTGTGATTGCCCTTCTCCGTGGAAATATCTGCCCTCGTATCAATTTATAGGTAACACCTATAAGTGATATGATATGATATGTGTCTTTCACTTTCTGACTTACTCCAAGTCACGTGATTACCTCTAGACTCATCTACGGTGCTGCAAATGGCATTGTGTGCTTCTTTTCCTTGGCGAATATTCTGTCTTAGCGAGGTCCATTTTCTGCAATGTGATTCCCTGAGGGCTGAGGATTAGCTGACCTGGGCAGCCTGACCCTGCCGGCAAGCCCTCCCCAGGTGTGCCTGGGTTGAGGTCAATAGAAACAGCACTCCAGGCAGCAATAGCCCCTGCAGCTGTGCCTGACTCCATATTCTCTGCCCCGTCAGCAGTCTCGGGGCTGTGCTGGTGGGAGGGTGTGAGGGTCCACGGCTTTGTGGGTGGCCCGGTGTGAGTGGGGCTCTGCTGGACTTTCTGCAGGAGTTGCCAGGCTGCCACCTGTAAAGAAGAGGATGTGTCACCCATAACTTCCAATGGAATATCTCTCCGGGCTGAGGTGAGGAAGGAAAAAAAGGAGTGGGGGCCGGGACAGGAGGGTTATCTCAGGCAGGGCAATGGAAAACTTCCAGAAGAGCGCCCGTGGCCAGGACCATCCTGGCTGACCTGCAGGCACCAAGGTGGCCTGCGTGCTGTCGCTGGTGTGGCTCCACGGCCCTTCCTCTAGGCTTTCAAGCCCTTGTACATATTCAGGTGTTTCACCTGGGAAGGGTGGGAACAGTTCAGCAGCAGCTGGCCTGGGGCTCAGCTCACGTTTACTCACAGAGGCCTCGGCACGGTTCCCCAGCTTTGCAATAAGGACGCTCCTTGCGTGGGCGGGCGGGGCTGCTGGCTCTATGGGAGATGATTCCCCACCTCTGACCAATTTCAGAATTGTTTACCACTGGAGCAAGTGCCTTGGTAGTGTTTTCCTCTGTATAACTGTTAGGTTCAGTTTTTTTTTTTTCTTTTCTGGTTCAAGTTAGATTTTATTCCTCTTTTATGTATTTATGGATATAAGCATGGAAATAATTCATTCTTATAAATACATCAGTGTGAATGGAAGAACATTTTTACTGTTTTATTTTTACATTTTATTTTTAAAATTTTTGAAATTTAATTTTATTTATTTTTTTTTATACAGTAGGTTATTATTAGTTATCTATTTTATGCATAGACATGTATACAGGTCAATCCCAATCTCCCAACTCATCCCACCACCACCACCCCATGGCTTCCCCCACTTTGTGTCCATACGTTTGTTCTCTACCTCTGTGTCTCTATTTCTGCCCTGCAAACCAGTTCATCTGTAGCATTTTTCTAGGTTCCACATATAGGCATTAATATACAATATTTGTTTTTCTCTTTCTGACTTACTTCACTCTGTATGACAGTCTCTAGATCCATCAACTTCTCTACAAATGACCCAGTTTCATTCCTTTTTATGGCTGAGTAATATTCCATTTTATATATGTACCACATCTTTATCCATTCGTCTGTCTGTGGGCATTTAGGTTGCTTCCATTACCTGGCTATTGTAAATAGTGCTGCAATGAACATTGTGGTGAATGTGTCTCTGTGATTTATGGTTTTCTCTGGGTATATGCCCAGAAGTGGGATTACTGGATCCTATGGTAATTCTCTTTTTAGTTTTTTAAAGGAACCTCCATACTGTTCTCCATAGTGACTGTATCAATTTACATTCCCACCAATAGCGGAAGAGGGTTCCTTTTGTCCACACCCTCCCCAGAATTTGTTGTTTGTAGATTATCTGATGATGCCGATTCTAACAGGTGTGAGGTCTTACCTCATTGTAGTTTTGATTTGCATTTCTCTAATAATTAGTGATGTTGAGCAGCTTTTCATGTGCGTCTTGCCCATCTCTGTGTCTTCTTTGAAGAAACGTCTATTTAGATCTTCTGCCCATTTTTGTATTGGGTTGTTTGTTTTATTAATATTAAGCTGCATGAGCTGTTTATATATATTGGAGATTAAACCTTTGTCCATTTATTCGTTTGTGAACGTTTTCGCCCATTCTGAGGGTTGCCTTTTTCCATTCCCGTTTTTTTAACAAAGAAAGAAAGAAAGCAAAAGAATCAGAACACTAATGTGCGTTAAATATGCCTCTTGAAACTGTCGTTTTGAAATATGGACGTCTTTTGAATTTTTTGGTCGATATATGACCCCAGGATTTGTTTTCAGAGCAGGTGTCATTTACAGGCCTGTAATGATTTGGAATATCCACTGACCATTAGCGCTGGGATTAAAGCTGCTGTTGTGTGAAACGGCCACAAGGTGGCAGCAGTTCTCCCTTACCAAATCTGGTTACTAGGGCAGCAGAGCCTCAATGGAAGTCGCGTTCTAGATTGGAATGTAGAACGGAATGTGCCAGGAGAAAGCCCCTCAAGTTTGTCTCACTACTTCTTGTTCGTGTTTTTAATTTAATTTTTTATTTTTTATTACAGCAAGTTTGAGTACAACGTTTAGCTTGTTGTAGGTGTGCAAGAGGTGGTTCTTTTACACATATACATATGTCTGTTCTTCCTGGGATCCTTTTCCCATGTTCATTATGACAGAATGTTGAGTAGTCTTCTCTTGGTACTCCGTAGGTCTTTGGTGATTATATACGTCTACTGTGTTTGTATATGTCTGTTAACCCCAATATCGTAATGAATTCAATCCTCACACCTTTCCTTTGGTGAACCATAAGTTTGTTTAATGAATCTGTGATTGCCCTTCTCCGTGGAAATATCTGCCCTCGTATCAATTTATAGGTAACACCTATAAGTGATATGATATGATATGTGTCTTTCACTTTCTGACTTACTCCAAGTCACGTGATTACCTCTAGACTCATCTACGGTGCTGCAAATGGCATTGTGTGCTTCTTTTCCTTGGCGAATATTCTGTCTTAGCGAGGTTCATTTTCTGCAATGTGATTCCCTGAGGGCTGAGGATTAGCTGACCTGGGCAGCCTGACCCTGCCGGCAAGCCCTCCCCAGGTGTGCCTGGGTTGAGGTCAATAGAAACAGCACTCCAGGCAGCAATAGCCCCTGCAGCTGTGCCTGACTCCATATTCTCTGCCCCGTCAGCAGTCTCGGGGCTGTGTTGGTGGGAGGGTGTGAGGGTCCACGGCTTTGTGGGTGGCTCGGTGTGAGTGGGGCTCTGCTGGACTTTCTGCAGGAGTTGCCAGGCTGCCACCTGTAAAGAAGAGGATGTGTCACCCATAACTTCCACTGGAATATCTCTCCGGGCTGAGGTGAGGAAGGAAAAAAAGGAGTGGGGGCCGGGACAGGAGGGGTATATCAGGCAGGGCAATGGAAAGCTTCCAGAAGAGCGCCCGTGGCCAGGACCATCCTGGCTGACCTGCAGGCACCAAGGTGGCCTGCGTGCTGTCGCTGGTGTGGCTCCACGGCCCTTCCTCTAGGCTTTCAAGCCCTTGTACATATTCAGGTGTCTCACCTGGGAAGGGTGGGAACAGTTCAGCAGCAGCTGGCCTGGGGCTCAGCTCACGTTTACTCACAGAGGCCTCGGCACAGTCCCCCAGCTTTGCAATAAGGACGCTCCTTGCGTGGGCGGGCGGGGCTGCTGGCTCTATGGGAGATGATTCCCCACCTCTGACCAATTTCAGAATTGTTTACCACTGGAGCAAGTGCCTTGGTAGTGTTTTCCTCTTTATAACTGTTAGGTTCAGTTTTTTTTTTCTATTTTGGTTCAAGTTAGATTTTATTCCTCTTTTATGTATTTATGGATATAAGCATGGAAATAATTCATTCTTATAAATACATCAGTGTGAATGGAAGAACATTTTTTCTGTTTTATTTTACATTTTATTTTTAAAATTTTTGAAATTTAATTTTATTTATTTTTTTATACAGTAGGTTATTATTAGTTATCTATTTTATGCATAGACTTGTATACAGGTCAATCCCAATCTCCCAACTCATCCCACCACCACCACCCCATGGCTTCCCCCACTTTGTGTCCATACGTTTGTTCTCTACCTCTGTGTCTCTATTTCTGCCCTGCAAACCAGTTCATCTGTAGCATTTTTCTAGGTTCCACATATAGGCATTAATATACAATATTTGTTTTTCTCTTTCTGACTTACTTCACTCTGTATGACAGTCTCTAGATCCATCAACTTCTCTACAAATGACCCAGTTTCATTCCTTTTTATGGCTGAGTAATATTCCATTTTATATATGTACCACATCTTTATCCATTCGTCTGTCTGTGGGCATTTAGGTTGCTTCCATTACCTGGCTATTGTAAATAGTGCTGCAATGAACATTGTGGTGAATGTGTCTCTGTGATTTATGGTTTTCTCTGGGTATATGCCCAGAAGTGGGATTGCTGGATCCTATGGTAATTCTCTTTTTAGTTTTTTAAAGGAACCTCCATACTGTTCTCCATAGTGACTGTATCAATTTACATTCCCACCAATAGTGGAAGAGGGTTCCTTTTGTCCACACCATCCCCAGAATTTGTTGTTGGTAGATTATCTGATGATGCCGATTCTAACAGGTGTGAGGTCTTACCTCATTGTAGTTTTGATTTGCATTTCTCTAATAATTAGTGATGTTGAGCAGCTTTTCATGTGCGTCTTGGCCATCTCTCTGTCTTCTTTGAAGAAACGTCTATTTAGATCTTCTGCCCATTTTTGTATTGGGTTGTTTGTTGTATTAATATTAAGCTGCATGAGCTGTTTATATATATTGGAGATTAAACCTTTGTCCATTGATTCGTTTGTGAACGTTTTCGCCCATTCTGAGGGTTGCCTTTTTCCATTCCCGTTTTTTTAACAAAGAAAGCAAGCAAGCAAAAGAATCAGAACACTAATGTGCGTGAAATATGCCTCTTGAAACTGTCGTTTTGAAATATGGACGTCTTTTGAATTTTTTGGTCGATATATGACCCCAGGATTTGTTTTCAGGGCAGGTGTCATTTACAGGCCTGTAATGATTTGGAATATCCACTGACCATTAGCGCTGGGATTAAAGCTGCTGTTGTGTGAAACGGCCACAAGGTGGCAGCAGTTCTCCCTTACCAAATCTGGTTACTAGGGCAGCAGAGCCTCAATGGAAGTCGCGTTTTAGATTGGAATGTAGAACGGAATGTGCCAGGAGAAAGCCCTCAAGTTTGTCTCACAACTTCTTGTTCGTGTTTTTAATTTAATTTTTTATTTTTTATTACAGCAAGTTTGAGTACAACGTTTAGCTTGTTGTAGGTGTGCAAGAGGTGGTTCTTTTACACATAAACATATGTCTGTTTTTCCTGGGATCCTTTTCCCATGTTCGTTATGACAGAATGTTGAGTAGTCTTCTCTTGGTACTCCGTAGGTCTTTGGTGATTATATACGTCTACTGTGTTTGTATATGTCTGTTAACCCCAATATCGTAATGAATTCAATCCTCACACCTTTCCTTTGGTGAACCATAAGTTTGTTTAATGAATCTGTGATTGCCCTTCTCCGTGGAAATATCTGCCCTCGTATCAATTTATAGGTAACACCTATAAGTGATATGATATGATATATGTCTTTCACTTTCTGACTTACTCCAAGTCACGTGATTACCTCTAGACTCATCTACGGTGCTGCAAATGGCATTGTGTGCTTCTTTTCCTTGGCGAATACTCTGCCTTAGCGAGGTCCATTTTCTGCAATGTGATTCCCTGAGGGCTGAGGATTAGCTGACCTGGGCAGCCTGACCCTGCCGGCAAGCCCTCCCCAGGTGTGCCTGGGTTGAGGTCAATAGAAACAGCACTCCAGGCAGCAATAGCCCCTGCAGCTGTGCCTGACTCCATATTCTCTGCCCCGTCAGCAGTCTCGGGGCTGTGCTGGTGGGAGGGTGTGAGGGTCCACGGCTTTGTGGGTGGCCCGGTGTGAGTGGGGCTCTGCTGGACTTTCTGCAGGAGTTGCGAGGCTGCCACCTGTAAAGAAGAGGATGTGTCACCCATAACTTCCACTGGAATATCTCTCCGGGCTGAGATGAGGAAGGAAAAAAAGGAGTGGGGGCCAGGACAGGAGGGGTATCTCAGGCAGGGCAATGGAAAGCTTCCAGAAGAGCGCCCGTGGCCAGGACCATCCTGGCTGACCTGCAGGCACCAAGGTGGCCTGCGTGCTGTCGCTGGTGTGGCTCCACGGCCCTTCCTCTAGGCTTTCAAGCCCTTGTACATATTCAGGTGTTTCACCTGGGAAGGGTGGGAACAGTTCAGCAGCAGCTGGCCTGGGGCTCAGCTCACGTTTACTCACAGAGGCCTCGGCACGGTCCCCCAGCTTTGCAATAAGGACGCTCCTTGCGTGGGCGGGCGGGGCTGCTGGCTCTATGGGAGATGATTCCCCACCTCTGACCAATTTCAGAATTGTTTACCACTGGAGCAAGTGCCTTGGTAGTGTTTTCCTCTGTATAACTGTTAGGTTCAGTTTTTTTTTTTTCTTTTCTGGTTCAAGTTAGATTTTATTCCTCTTTTATGTATTTATGGATATAAGCATGGAAATAATTCATTCTTATAAATACATCAGTGTGAATGGAAGAACATTTTTACTGTTTTATTTTTACATTTTATTTTTAAAATTTTTGAAATTTAATTTTATTTATTTTTTTTTATACAGTAGGTTATTATTAGTTATCTATTTTATGCATAGACATGTATACAGGTCAATCCCAATCTCCCAACTCATCCCACCACCACCACCCCATGGCTTCCCCCACTTTGTGTCCATACGTTTGTTCTCTACCTCTGTGTCTCTATTTCTGCCCTGCAAACCAGTTCATCTGTAGCATTTTTCTAGGTTCCACATATAGGCATTAATATACAATATTTGTTTTTCTCTTTCTGACTTACTTCACTCTGTATGACAGTCTCTAGATCCATCAACTTCTCTACAAATGACCCAGTTTCATTCCTTTTTATGGCTGAGTAATATTCCATTTTATATATGTACCACATCTTTATCCATTCGTCTGTCTGTGGGCATTTAGGTTGCTTCCATTACCTGGCTATTGTAAATAGTGCTGCAATGAACATTGTGGTGAATGTGTCTCTGTGATTTATGGTTTTCTCTGGGTATATGCCCAGAAGTCGGATTGCTGGATCCTATGGTAATTCTCTTTTTAGTTTTTTAAAGGAACCTCCATACTGTTCTCCATAGTGACTGTATCAATTTACATTCCCACCAATAGTGGAAGAGGGTTCCTTTTGTCCACAGCCTCCCCAGATTTTGTTGTTTGTAGATTATCTGATGATGCCGATTCTAACAGGTGTGAGGTCTTACCTCATTGTAGTTTTGATTTGCATTTCTCTAATAATTAGTGATGTTGAGCAGCTTTTCATGTGCGTCTTGGCCATCTCTCTGTCTTCTTTGAAGAAACGTCTATTTAGATCTTCTGCCCATTTTTGTATTGGGTTGTTTGTTGTATTAATATTAAGCTGCATGAGCTGTTTATATATATTGGAGATTAAACCTTTGTCCATTGATTCGTTTGTGAACGTTTTCGCCCATTCTGAGGGTTGCCTTTTTCCATTCCCGTTTTTTTAACAAAGAAAGCAAGCAAGCAAAAGAATCAGAACACTAATGTGCGTGAAATATGCCTCTTGAAACTGTCGTTTTGAAATATGGACGTCTTTTGAATTTTTTGGTCGATATATGACCCCAGGATTTGTTTTCAGGGCAGGTGTCATTTACAGGCCTGTAATGATTTGGAATATCCACTGATCATTAGCGCTGGGATTAAAGCTGCTGTTGTGTGAAACGGCCACAAGGTGGCAGCAGTTCTCCCTTACCAAATCTGGTTACTAGGGCAGCAGAGCCTCAATGGAAGTCGCGTTCTAGATTGGAATGTAGAACGGAATGTGCCAGGAGAAAGCCCCTCAAGTTTGTCTCACTACTTCTTGTTCGTGTTTTTAATTTAATTTTTTATTTTTTATTACAGCAAGTTTGAGTACAACGTTTAGCTTGTTGTAGGTGTGCAAGAGGTGGTTCTTTTACACATATACATATGTCTGTTCTTCCTGGGATCCTTTTCCCATGTTCGTTATGACAGAATGTTGAGTAGTCTTCTCTTGGTACTCCGTAGGTCTTTGGTGATTATATACGTCTACTGTGTTTGTATATGTCTGTTAACCCCAATATCGTAATGAATTCAATCCTCACACCTTTCCTTTGGTGAACCATAAGTTTGTTTAATGAATCTGTGATTGCCCTTCTCCGTGGAAATATCTGCCCTCGTATCAATTTATAGGTAACACCTATAAGTGATATGATATGATATGTGTCTTTCACTTTCTGACTTACTCCAAGTCACGTGATTACCTCTAGACTCATCTACGGTGCTGCAAATGGCATTGTGTGCTTCTTTTCCTTGGCGAATATTCTGTCTTAGCGAGGTTCATTTTCTGCAATGTGATTCCCTGAGGGCTGAGGATTAGCTGACCTGGGCAGACTGACCCTGCCGGCAAGCCCTCCCCAGGTGTGCCTGGGTTGAGGTCAATAGAAACAGCACTCCAGGCAGCAATAGCCCCTGCAGCTGTGCCTGACTCCATATTCTCTGCCCCGTCAGCAGTCTCGGGGCTGTGTTGGTGGGAGGGTGTGAGGGTCCACGGCTTTGTGGGTGGCTCGGTGTGAGTGGGGCTCTGCTGGACTTTCTGCAGGAGTTGCCAGGCTGCCACCTGTAAAGAAGAGGATGTGTCACCCATAACTTCCACTGGAATATCTCTCCGGGCTGAGGTGAGGAAGGAAAAAAAGGAGTGGGGGCCGGGACAGGAGGGGTATATCAGGCAGGGCAATGGAAAGCTTCCAGAAGAGCGCCCGTGGCCAGGACCATCCTGGCTGACCTGCAGGCACCAAGGTGGCCTGCGTGCTGTCGCTGGTGTGGCTCCACGGCCCTTCCTCTAGGCTTTCAAGCCCTTGTACATATTCAGGTGTCTCACCTGGGAAGGGTGGGAACAGTTCAGCAGCAGCTGGCCTGGGGCTCAGCTCACGTTTACTCACAGAGGCCTCGGCACAGTCCCCCAGCTTTGCAATAAGGACGCTCCTTGCGTGGGCGGGCGGGGCTGCTGGCTCTATGGGAGATGATTCCCCACCTCTGACCAATTTCAGAATTGTTTACCACTGGAGCAAGTGCCTTGGTAGTGTTTTCCTCTTTATAACTGTTAGGTTCAGTTTTTTTTTTCTATTTTGGTTCAAGTTAGATTTTATTCCTCTTTTATGTATTTATGGATATAAGCATGGAAATAATTCATTCTTATAAATACATCAGTGTGAATGGAAGAACATTTTTTCTGTTTTATTTTACATTTTATTTTTAAAATTTTTGAAATTTAAATTTATTTATTTTTTTATACAGTAGGTTATTATTAGTTATCTATTTTATGCATAGACTTGTATACAGGTCAATCCCAATCTCCCAACTCATCCCACCACCACCACCCCATGGCTTCCCCCACTTTGTGTCCATACGTTTGTTCTCTACCTCTGTGTCTCTATTTCTGCCCTGCAAACCAGTTCATCTGTAGCATTTTTCTAGGTTCCACATATAGGCATTAATATACAATATTTGTTTTTCTCTTTCTGACTTACTTCACTCTGTATGACAGTCTCTAGATCCATCAACTTCTCTACAAATGACCCAGTTTCATTCCTTTTTATGGCTGAGTAATATTCCATTTTATATATGTACCACATCTTTATCCATTCGTCTGTCTGTGGGCATTTAGGTTGCTTCCATTACCTGGCTATTGTAAATAGTGCTGCAATGAACATTGTGGTGAATGTGTCTCTGTGATTTATGGTTTTCTCTGGGTATATGCCCAGAAGTGGGATTGCTGGATCCTATGGTAATTCTCTTTTTAGTTTTTTAAAGGAACCTCCATACTGTTCTCCATAGTGACTGTATCAATTTACATTCCCACCAATAGTGGAAGAGGGTTCCTTTTGTCCACACCATCCCCAGAATTTGTTGTTGGTAGATTATCTGATGATGCCGATTCTAACAGGTGTGAGGTCTTACCTCATTGTAGTTTTGATTTGCATTTCTCTAATAATTAGTGATGTTGAGCAGCTTTTCATGTGCGTCTTGGCCATCTCTCTGTCTTCTTTGAAGAAACGTCTATTTAGATCTTCTGCCCATTTTTGTATTGGGTTGTTTGTTGTATTAATATTAAGCTGCATGAGCTGTTTATATATATTGGAGATTAAACCTTTGTCCATTGATTCGTTTGTGAACGTTTTCGCCCATTCTGAGGGTTGCCTTTTTCCATTCCCGTTTTTTTAACAAAGAAAGCAAGCAAGCAAAAGAATCAGAACACTAATGTGCGTGAAATATGCCTCTTGAAACTGTCGTTTTGAAATATGGACGTCTTTTGAATTTTTTGGTCGATATATGACCCCAGGATTTGTTTTCAGGGCAGGTGTCATTTACAGGCCTGTAATGATTTGGAATATCCACTGACCATTAGCGCTGGGATTAAAGCTGCTGTTGTGTGAAACGGCCACAAGGTGGCAGCAGTTCTCCCTTACCAAATCTGGTTACTAGGGCAGCAGAGCCTCAATGGAAGTCGCGTTTTAGATTGGAATGTAGAACGGAATGTGCCAGGAGAAAGCCCTCAAGTTTGTCTCACAACTTCTTGTTCGTGTTTTTAATTTAATTTTTTATTTTTTATTACAGCAAGTTTGAGTACAACGTTTAGCTTGTTGTAGGTGTGCAAGAGGTGGTTCTTTTACACATAAACATATGTCTGTTTTTCCTGGGATCCTTTTCCCATGTTCGTTATGACAGAATGTTGAGTAGTCTTCTCTTGGTACTCCGTAGGTCTTTGGTGATTATATACGTCTACTGTGTTTGTATATGTCTGTTAACCCCAATATCGTAATGAATTCAATCCTCACACCTTTCCTTTGGTGAACCATAAGTTTGTTTAATGAATCTGTGATTGCCCTTCTCCGTGGAAATATCTGCCCTCGTATCAATTTATAGGTAACACCTATAAGTGATATGATATGATATATGTCTTTCACTTTCTGACTTACTCCAAGTCACGTGATTACCTCTAGACTCATCTACGGTGCTGCAAATGGCATTGTGTGCTTCTTTTCCTTGGCGAATACTCTGCCTTAGCGAGGTCCATTTTCTGCAATGTGATTCCCTGAGGGCTGAGGATTAGCTGACCTGGGCAGCCTGACCCTGCCGGCAAGCCCTCCCCAGGTGTGCCTGGGTTGAGGTCAATAGAAACAGCACTCCAGGCAGCAATAGCCCCTGCAGCTGTGCCTGACTCCATATTCTCTGCCCCGTCAGCAGTCTCGGGGCTGTGCTGGTGGGAGGGTGTGAGGGTCCACGGCTTTGTGGGTGGCCCGGTGTGAGTGGGGCTCTGCTGGACTTTCTGCAGGAGTTGCGAGGCTGCCACCTGTAAAGAAGAGGATGTGTCACCCATAACTTCCACTGGAATATCTCTCCGGGCTGAGATGAGGAAGGAAAAAAAGGAGTGGGGGCCAGGACAGGAGGGGTATCTCAGGCAGGGCAATGGAAAGCTTCCAGAAGAGCGCCCGTGGCCAGGACCATCCTGGCTGACCTGCAGGCACCAAGGTGGCCTGCGTGCTGTCGCTGGTGTGGCTCCACGGCCCTTCCTCTAGGCTTTCAAGCCCTTGTACATATTCAGGTGTTTCACCTAGGAAGGGTGGGAACAGTTCAGCAGCAGCTGGCCTGGGGCTCAGCTCACGTTTACTCACAGAGGCCTCGGCACGGTCCCCCAGCTTTGCAATAAGGACGCTCCTTGCGTGGGCGGGCGGGGCTGCTGGCTCTATGGGAGATGATTCCCCACCTCTGACCAATTTCAGAATTGTTTACCACTGGAGCAAGTGCCTTGGTAGTGTTTTCCTCTGTATAACTGTTAGGTTCAGTTTTTTTTTTTTTCTTTTTTGGTTCAAGTTAGATTTTATTCCTCTTTTATGTATTTATGGATATAAGCATGGAAATAATTCATTCTTATAAATACATCAGTGTGAATGGAAGAACATTTTTTCTGTTTTATTTTTGCATTTTATATTTAAAATTTTTGAAATTTAATTTTATTTATTTTTTTTATACAGTAGGTTATTATTAGTTATCTATTTTATGCATAGACATGTATACAGGTCATTCCCAATCTCCCAACTCATCCCACCACCACCACCCCATGGCTTCCCCCACTTTGTGTCCATACGTTTGTTCTCTACCTCTGTGTCTCTATTTCTGCCCTGCAAACCAGTTCATCTGTAGCATTTTTCTAGGTTCCACATATAGGCATTAATATACAATATTTGTTTTTCTCTTTCTGACTTACTTCACTCTGTATGACAGTCTCTAGATCCATCAACTTCTCTACAAATGACCCAGTTTCATTCCTTTTTATGGCTGAGTAATATTCCATTTTATATATGTACCACATCTTTATCCATTCGTCTGTCTGTGGGCATTTAGGTTGCTTCCATTACCTGGCTATTGTAAATAGTGCTGCAATGAACATTGTGGTGAATGTGTCTCTGTGATTTATGGTTTTCTCTGGGTATATGCCCAGAAGTCGGATTGCTGGATCCTATGGTAATTCTCTTTTTAGTTTTTTAAAGGAACCTCCATACTGTTCTCCATAGTGACTGTATCAATTTACATTCCCACCAATAGTGGAAGAGGGTTCCTTTTGTCCACAGCCTCCCCAGATTTTGTTGTTTGTAGATTATCTGATGATGCCGATTCTAACAGGTGTGAGGTCTTACCTCATTGTAGTTTTGATTTGCATTTCTCTAATAATTAGTGATGTTGAGCAGCTTTTCATGTGCGTCTTGGCCATCTCTCTGTCTTCTTTGAAGAAACGTCTATTTAGATCTTCTGCCCATTTTTGTATTGGGTTGTTTGTTGTATTAATATTAAGCTGCATGAGCTGTTTATATATATTGGAGATTAAACCTTTGTCCATTGATTCGTTTGTGAACGTTTTCGCCCATTCTGAGGGTTGCCTTTTTCCATTCCCGTTTTTTTAACAAAGAAAGCAAGCAAGCAAAAGAATCAGAACACTAATGTGCGTGAAATATGCCTCTTGAAACTGTCGTTTTGAAATATGGACGTCTTTTGAATTTTTTGGTCGATATATGACCCCAGGATTTGTTTTCAGGGCAGGTGTCATTTACAGGCCTGTAATGATTTGGAATATCCACTGACCATTAGCGCTGGGATTAAAGCTGCTGTTGTGTGAAACGGCCACAAGGTGGCAGCAGTTCTCCCTTACCAAATCTGGTTACTAGGGCAGCAGAGCCTCAATGGAAGTCGCGTTCTAGATTGGAATGTAGAACGGAATGTGCCAGGAGAAAGCCCCTCAAGTTTGTCTCACTACTTCTTGTTCGTGTTTTTAATTTAATTTTTTATTTTTTATTACAGCAAGTTTGAGTACAACGTTTAGCTTGTTGTAGGTGTGCAAGAGGTGGTTCTTTTACACATATACATATGTCTGTTCTTCCTGGGATCCTTTTCCCATGTTCGTTATGACAGAATGTTGAGTAGTCTTCTCTTGGTACTCCGTAGGTCTTTGGTGATTATATACGTCTACTGTGTTTGTATATGTCTGTTAACCCCAATATCGTAATGAATTCAATCCTCACACCTTTCCTTTGGTGAACCATAAGTTTGTTTAATGAATCTGTGATTGCCCTTCTCCGTGGAAATATCTGCCCTCGTATCAATTTATAGGTAACACCTATAAGTGATATGATATGATATGTGTCTTTCACTTTCTGACTTACTCCAAGTCACGTGATTACCTCTAGACTCATCTACGGTGCTGCAAATGGCATTGTGTGCTTCTTTTCCTTGGCGAATATTCTGTCTTAGCGAGGTCCATTTTCTGCAATGTGATTCCCTGAGGGCTGAGGATTAGCTGACCTGGGCAGACTGACCCTGCCGGCAAGCCCTCCCCAGGTGTGCCTGGGTTGAGGTCAATAGAAACAGCACTCCAGGCAGCAATAGCCCCTGCAGCTGTGCCTGACTCCATATTCTCTGCCCCGTCAGCAGTCTCGGGGCTGTGCTGGTGGGAGGGTGTGAGGGTCCACGGCTTTGTGGGTGGCCCGGTGTGAGTGGGGCTCTGCTGGACTTTCTGCAGGAGTTGCCAGGCTGCCACCTGTAAAGAAGAGGATGTGTCACCCATAACTTCCAATGGAATATCTCTCCGGGCTGAGGTGAGGAAGGAAAAAAAGGAGTGGGGGCCGGGACAGGAGGGTTATCTCAGGCAGGGCAATGGAAAACTTCCAGAAGAGCGCCCGTGGCCAGGACCATCCTGGCTGACCTGCAGGCACCAAGGTGGCCTGCGTGCTGTCGCTGGTGTGGCTCCACGGCCCTTCCTCTAGGCTTTCAAGCCCTTGTACATATTCAGGTGTTTCACCTGGGAAGGGTGGGAACAGTTCAGCAGCAGCTGGCCTGGGGCTCAGCTCACGTTTACTCACAGAGGCCTCGGCACGGTCCCCCAGCTTTGCAATAAGGACGCTCCTTGCGTGGGCGGGCGGGGCTGCTGGCTCTATGGGAGATGATTCCCCACCTCTGACCAATTTCAGAATTGTTTACCACTGGAGCAAGTGCCTTGGTAGTGTTTTCCTCTGTATAACTGTTAGGTTCAGTTTTTTTTTTTTCTTTTCTGGTTCAAGTTAGATTTTATTCCTCTTTTATGTATTTATGGATATAAGCATGGAAATAATTCATTCTTATAAATACATCAGTGTGAATGGAAGAACATTTTTACTGTTTTATTTTTACATTTTATTTTTAAAATTTTTGAAATTTAATTTTATTTATTTTTTTTTATACAGTAGGTTATTATTAGTTATCTATTTTATGCATAGACATGTATACAGGTCAATCCCAATCTCCCAACTCATCCCACCACCACCACCCCATGGCTTCCCCCACTTTGTGTCCATACGTTTGTTCTCTACCTCTGTGTCTCTATTTCTGCCCTGCAAACCAGTTCATCTGTAGCATTTTTCTAGGTTCCACATATAGGCATTAATATACAATATTTGTTTTTCTCTTTCTGACTTACTTCACTCTGTATGACAGTCTCTAGATCCATCAACTTCTCTACAAATGACCCAGTTTCATTCCTTTTTATGGCTGAGTAATATTCCATTTTATATATGTACCACATCTTTATCCATTCGTCTGTCTGTGGGCATTTAGGTTGCTTCCATTACCTGGCTATTGTAAATAGTGCTGCAATGAACATTGTGGTGAATGTGTCTCTGTGATTTATGGTTTTCTCTGGGTATATGCCCAGAAGTGGGATTACTGGATCCTATGGTAATTCTCTTTTTAGTTTTTTAAAGGAACCTCCATACTGTTCTCCATAGTGACTGTATCAATTTACATTCCCACCAATAGCGGAAGAGGGTTCCTTTTGTCCACACCCTCCCCAGAATTTGTTGTTTGTAGATTATCTGATGATGCCGATTCTAACAGGTGTGAGGTCTTACCTCATTGTAGTTTTGATTTGCATTTCTCTAATAATTAGTGATGTTGAGCAGCTTTTCATGTGCGTCTTGCCCATCTCTGTGTCTTCTTTGAAGAAACGTCTATTTAGATCTTCTGCCCATTTTTGTATTGGGTTGTTTGTTTTATTAATATTAAGCTGCATGAGCTGTTTATATATATTGGAGATTAAACCTTTGTCCATTTATTCGTTTGTGAACGTTTTCGCCCATTCTGAGGGTTGCCTTTTTCCATTCCCGTTTTTTTAACAAAGAAAGAAAGAAAGCAAAAGAATCAGAACACTAATGTGCGTTAAATATGCCTCTTGAAACTGTCGTTTTGAAATATGGACGTCTTTTGAATTTTTTGGTCGATATATGACCCCAGGATTTGTTTTCAGAGCAGGTGTCATTTACAGGCCTGTAATGATTTGGAATATCCACTGACCATTAGCGCTGGGATTAAAGCTGCTGTTGTGTGAAACGGCCACAAGGTGGCAGCAGTTCTCCCTTACCAAATCTGGTTACTAGGGCAGCAGAGCCTCAATGGAAGTCGCGTTCTAGATTGGAATGTAGAACGGAATGTGCCAGGAGAAAGCCCCTCAAGTTTGTCTCACTACTTCTTGTTCGTGTTTTTAATTTAATTTTTTATTTTTTATTACAGCAAGTTTGAGTACAACGTTTAGCTTGTTGTAGGTGTGCAAGAGGTGGTTCTTTTACACATATACATATGTCTGTTCTTCCTGGGATCCTTTTCCCATGTTCATTATGACAGAATGTTGAGTAGTCTTCTCTTGGTACTCCGTAGGTCTTTGGTGATTATATACGTCTACTGTGTTTGTATATGTCTGTTAACCCCAATATCGTAATGAATTCAATCCTCACACCTTTCCTTTGGTGAACCATAAGTTTGTTTAATGAATCTGTGATTGCCCTTCTCCGTGGAAATATCTGCCCTCGTATCAATTTATAGGTAACACCTATAAGTGATATGATATGATATGTGTCTTTCACTTTCTGACTTACTCCAAGTCACGTGATTACCTCTAGACTCATCTACGGTGCTGCAAATGGCATTGTGTGCTTCTTTTCCTTGGCGAATATTCTGTCTTAGCGAGGTCCATTTTCTGCAATGTGATTCCCTGAGGCCTGAGGATTAGCTGACCTGGGCAGCCTGACCCTGCCGGCAAGCCCTCCCCAGGTGTGCCTGGGTTGAGGTCAATAGAAACAGCACTCCAGGCAGCAATAGCCCCTGCAGCTGTGCCTGACTCCATATTCTCTGCCCCGTCAGCAGTCTCGGGGCTGTGTTGGTGGGAGGGTGTGAGGGTCCACGGCTTTGTGGGTGGCTCGGTGTGAGTGGGGCTCTGCTGGACATTCTGCAGGAGTTGCCAGGCTGCCACCTGTAAAGAAGAGGATGTGTCACCCATAACTTCCACTGGAATATCTCTCCGGGCTGAGGTGAGGAAGGAAAAAAAGGAGTGGGGGCCGGGACAGGAGGGGTATATCAGGCAGGGCAATGGAAAGCTTCCAGAAGAGCGCCCGTGGCCAGGACCATCCTGGCTGACCTGCAGGCACCAAGGTGGCCTGCGTGCTGTCGCTGGTGTGGCTCCACGGCCCTTCCTCTAGGCTTTCAAGCCCTTGTACATATTCAGGTGTCTCACCTGGGAAGGGTGGGAACAGTTCAGCAGCAGCTGGCCTGGGGCTCAGCTCACGTTTACTCACAGAGGCCTCGGCACAGTCCCCCAGCTTTGCAATAAGGACGCTCCTTGCGTGGGCGGGCGGGGCTGCTGGCTCTCTGGGAGATGATTCCCCACCTCTGACCAATTTCAGAATTGTTTACCACTGGAGCAAGTGCCTTGGTAGTGTTTTCCTCTTTATAACTGTTAGGTTCAGTTTTTTTTTTCTATTTTGGTTCAAGTTAGATTTTATTCCTCTTTTATGTAATTATGGATATAAGCATGGAAATAATTCATTCTTATAAATACATCAGTGTGAATGGAAGAACATTTTTTCTGTTTTATTTTACATTTTATTTTTAAAATTTTTGAAATTTAATTTTATTTATTTTTTTATACAGTAGGTTATTATTAGTTATCTATTTTATGCATAGACTTGTATACAGGTCAATCCCAATCTCCCAACTCATCCCACCACCACCACCCCATGGCTTCCCCCACTTTGTGTCCATACGTTTGTTCTCTACCTCTGTGTCTCTATTTCTGCCCTGCAAACCAGTTCATCTGTAGCATTTTTCTAGGTTCCACATATAGGCATTAATATACAATATTTGTTTTTCTCTTTCTGACTTACTTCACTCTGTATGACAGTCTCTAGATCCATCAACTTCTCTACAAATGACCGAGTTTCATTCCTTTTTATGGCTGAGTAATATTCCATTTTATATATGTACCACATCTTTATCCATTCGATTGTCTGTGGGCATTTAGGTTGCTTCCATTACCTGGCTATTGTAAATAGTGCTGCAATGAACATTGTGGTGAATGTGTCTTTGTGATTTATGGTTTTCTCTGGGTATATGCCCAGAAGTGGGATTGCTGGATCCTATGGTAATTCTCTTTTTAGTTTTTTAAAGGAACCTCCATACTGTTCTCCAAAGTGACTGTATCAATTTACATTCCCACCAATAGCGGAAGAGGGTTCCTTTTGTCCACACCCTCCCCAGAATTTGTTGTTTGTAGATTATCTGATGATGCCGATTCTAACAGGTGTGAGGTCTTACCTCATTGTAGTTTTGATTTGCATTTCTCTAATAATTAGTGATGTTGAGCAGCTTTTCATGTGCGTCTTGGCCATCTCTGTGTCTTCTTTGAAGAAACGTCTATTTAGATCTTCTGCCCATTTTTGTATTGTGTTGTTTGTGTTATTAATATTAAGCTGAATGAGCTGTTTATATATATTGGAGATTAAACCTTTGTCCATTGATTCGTTTGTGAACGTTTTCGCCCATTCTGAGGGTTGCCTTTTTCCATTCCCATTTTTTTAACAAAGAAAGAAAGCAAGCAAAAGAAGCAGAATACTAATGTGCGTGAAATATGCCTCTTGAAACTGTCGTTTTGAAATATGGACGTCTTTTGAATTTTTTGGTCGATATATGACCCCAGGATTTGTTTTCAGGGCAGGTGTCATTTACAGGCCTGTAGTGATTTTGAATATCCACTGACCATTAGCGCTGGGATTAAAGCTGCTGTTGTGTGAACGGCCACAAAGTGGCAGCAGTTCTCCCTTACCAAATCTGGTTACTAGGGCAGCAGAGCCTCAATGGAAGTCGCATTCTAGATTGGAATGTAGAACGGAATGTGCCAGGACAAAGCCCCTCAACTTTGTCTCACTACTTCTTGTTCGTGTTTTTAATTTAATTTTTTAATTTTTTATTTCAGCAAGTTTGAGTACAACGTTTAGCTTGTTGTAGGTGTGCAAGAGTTGGTTCTTTTACACATATACATATCTCTGTTTTTCCTGGGATCCTTTTCCCATGTACGTTATGACAGAATGTTGAGTAGTCTTCTCTTGGTACTCCGTAGGTCTTTGGTGATTATATATGTCTACTGTGTTTGTATATGTCTGTTAACCCCAATATCGTAATGAATTCAATCCTCACACCTTTCCTTTGGTGAACCATAAGTTTGTTTAATGAATCTGTGATTGCCCTTCTCCGTGGAAATATCTGCCCTGGTATCAATTTATAGGTAACACCTATAAGTGATATGATATGATATGTGTCTTTCACTTTCTGACTTACTCCAAGTCACGTGATTACCTCTAGACTCATCTACGGTGCTGCAAATGGCATTGTGTGCTTCTTTTCCTTGGCGAATATTCTGTCTTAGCGAGGTCCATTTTCTAGAATGTGATTCCCTGAGGGCTGAGGATTAGCTGACCTGGGCAGCCTGACCCTGCTGGCAAGCCCTCCCCAGGTGTGCCTGGGTTGAGGTCAATATAAACAGCACTCCAGGCAGCAATAGCCCCTGCAGCTGTGCCTGACTCCATATTCTCTGCCCCGTCAGCAGTCTCGGGGCTGTGCTGTTGGGAGGGTGTGAGGGTCCACGGCTTTGTGGGTGGCCCGGTGTGAGTGGGGCTCTGCTGGACTTTCTGCAGGAGTTGCCAGGCTGCCACCTGTAAAGAAGAGGATGTGTCACCCATAACTTCCACTGGAATATCTCTCCGGGCTGAGGTGAGGAAGGAAAAAAAGGAGTGGGGGCCGGGACAGGAGGGGTATCTCAGGCAGGGCAATGGAAATCTTACAGAAGAGCGCCCGTGGCCAGGACCATCCTGGCTGACCTGCAGGCACCAAGGTGGCCTGCGTGCTGTCGCTAGTGTGGCTCCACGTCCCTTCCTCTAGGCCTTCAAGCCCTTGTACATATTCAGGTGTTTCACCTGGGAAGGGTGGGAACAGTTCAGCAGCAGCTGGCCTGGGGCTCAGCTCACGTTTACTCACAGAGGCCTCGGCACAGTCCCCCAGCTTTGCAATAAGGACGCTCCTTGCTTGGGCGGGCGGGGCTGCTGGCTGTATGGGAGATGATTCCCCTCCTCTGACCAATTTCAGAATTGTTTACCACTGGAGCAAGTGCCTTGGTAGTGTTTTCCTCTGTATAACTGTTAGGTTCAGGTTTTTTTTTCTTTTTTGGTTCAAGTTAGATTTTATTCCTCTTTTATGTATTTATGGATATAAGCATGGAAATAATTCATTCTTATAAATACATCAGTGTGAATGGAAGAACATTTTTTCTGTTTTATTTTTACATTTTATTTTTAAAAATTTTGAAATTTAATTTAATTTATTTTTTTATACAGTAGGTTATTATTAGTTATCTATTATATGCATATACATGTATACAGGTCAATCCCAATCTCCCAACTCATCCCACCACCACCACCCCATGGCTTCACCCACTTTGTGTCCATACGTTTGTTCTCTACCTCTGTGTCTCTATTTCTGCCCTGCAAACCAGTTCATCTGTAGCATTTTTCTAGGTTCCACATATAGGCATTAATATACAATATTTGTTTTTCTCTTTCTGACTTACTTCACTCTGTATGACAGTCTCTAGATCCATCAACTTCTCTACAAATGACCCAGTTTCATTCCTTTTTATGGCTGAGTAATATTCCATTTTATATATGTACCACATCTTTATCCATTCGTCTGTCTGTGGGCATTTAGGTTGCTTCCATTACCTGGCTATTGTAAATAGTGCTGCAATGAACATTGTGGTGAATGTGTCTCTGTGATTTATGGTTTTCTCTGGGTATATGCCCAGAAGTGGGATTGCTGGATCCTATGGTAATTCTCTTTTTAGTTTTTTAAAGGAACCTCCATACTGTTCTCCATAGTGACTGTATCAATTTACATTCCCACCAATAGCGGAAGAGGGTTCCTTTTGTCCACACCCTCCCCAGAATTTGTTGTTTGTAGATTATCTGATGATGCCGATTCTAACAGGTGTGAGGTCTTACCTCATTGTAGTTTTGATTTGCATTTCTCTAATAATTAGTGATGTTGAGCAGCTTTTCATGTGCGTCTTGGCCATCTCTGTGTCTTCTTTGAAGAAACGTCTATTTAGATCTTCTGCCCATTTTTGTATTGGGTTGTTTGTTTTATTAATATTAAGCTGCATGAGCTGTTTATATATATTGGAGATTAAACCTTTGTCCATTGATTCGTTTGTGAACGTTTTCGCCCATTCTGAGGGTTGCCTTTTTCCATTCCCGTTTTTTTAACAAAGAAAGAAAGAAAGCAAAAGAATCAGAACACTAATGTGCGTGAAATATGCCTCTTGAAACTGTCGTTTTGAAATATGGACGTCTTTTGAATTTTTTGGTCGATATATGACCCCAGGATTTGTTTTCAGGGCAGGTGTCATTTACAGGCCTGTAATGATTTGGAATATCCACTGACCATTAGCGCTGGGATTAAAGCTGCTGTTGTGTGAAACGGCCACAAGGTGGCAGCAGTTCTCCCTTACCAAATCTGGTTACTAGGGCAGCAGAGCCTCAATGGAAGTCGCGTTCTAGATTGGAATTTAGAACGGAATGTGCCAGGAGAAAGCCCCTCAAGTTTGTCTCACTACTTCTTCTTTGTGTTTTTAATTTAATTTTTTATTTTTTATTACAGCAAGTTTGAGTACAACGTTTAGCTTGTTGTAGGTGTGCAAGAGGTGGTTCTTTTACACATATACATATGTCTGTTCTTCCTGGGATCCTTTTCCCATGTTCGTTATGACAGAATGTTGAGTAGTCTTCTCTTGGTACTCCGTAGGTCTTTGGTGATTATATACGTCTACTGTGTTTGTATATGTCTGTTAACCCCAATATCGTAATGAATTCAATCCTCACACCTTTCCTTTGGTGAACCATAAGTTTGTTTAATGAATCTGTGATTGCCCTTCTCCGTGGAAATATCTGACCTGGTATCAATTTATAGGTAACACCTATAAGTGATATGATATGATATGTGTCTTTCACTTTCTGACTTACTCCAAGTCACGTGATTACCTCTAGACTCATCTACGGTGCTGCAAATGGCATTGTGTGCTTCTTTTCCTTGGCGAATATTCTGTCTTAGCGAGGTCCATTTTCTGCAATGTGATTCCCTGAGGGCTGAGGATTAGCTGACCTGGGCAGCCTGACCCTGCCGGCAAGCCCTCCCCAGGTGTGCCTGGGTTGAGGTCAATATAAACAGCACTCCAGGCAGCAATAGCCCCTGCAGCTGTGCCTGACTCCATATTCTCTGCCCCGTCAGCAGTCTCGGGGCTGTGCTGGTGGGAGGGTGTGAGGGTCCACGGCTTTGTGGGTGGCCCGGTGTGAGTGGGGCTCTGCTGGACTTTCTGCAGGAGTTGCCAGGCTGCCACCTGTAAAGAAGAGGATGTGTCACCCATAACTTCCACTGGAATATCTCTCCGGGCTGAGGTGAGGAAGGAAAAAAAGGAGTGGGGGACTGGACAGGAGGGTTATCTCAGGCAGGGCAATGGAAAACTTCCAGAAGAGCGCCCGTGGCCAGGACCATCCTGGCTGACCTGCAGGCACCAAGGTGGCCTGCGTGCTGTCGCTGGTGTGGCTCCACGGCCCTTCCTCTAGGCTTTCAAGCCCTTGTACATATTCAGGTGTTTCACCTGGGAAGGGTGGGAACAGTTCAGCAGCAGCTGGCCTGGGGCTCAGCTCACGTTTACTCACAGAGGCCTCGGCACGGTCCCCCAGCTTTGCAATAAGGACGCTCCTTGCGTGGGCGGGCGGGGCTGCTGGCTCTATGGGAGATGATTCCCCACCTCTGACCAATTTCAGAATTGTTTACCACTGGAGCAAGTGCCTTGGTAGTGTTTTCCTCTTTATAACTGTTAGGTTCAGTTTTTTTTTTCTATTTTGGTTCAAGTTAGATTTTATTCCTCTTTTATGTAATTATGGATATAAGCATGGAAATAATTCATTCTTATAAATACATCAGTGTGAATGGAAGAACATTTTTTCTGTTTTATTTTACATTTTATTTTTAAAATTTTTGAAATTTAATTTTATTTATTTTTTTTATACTGTAGGTTATTATTAGTTATCTATTTTATGCATAGACATGTATACAGGTCAATCCCAATCTCCCAACTCATCCCACCACCACCACCCCATGGCTTCCCCCACTTTGTGTCCATACGTTTGTTCTCTACCTCTGTGTCTCTATTTCTGCCCTGCAAACCAGTTCATCTGTAGCATTTTTCTAGGTTCCACATATAGGCATTAATATACAATATTTGTTTTTCTCTTTCTGACTTACTTCACTCTGTATGACAGTCTCTAGATCCATCAACTTCTCTACAAATGACCCAGTTTCATTCCTTTTTATGGCTGAGTAATATTCCATTTTATATATGTACCACATCTTTATCCATTCGTCTGTCTGTGGGCATTTAGGTTGCTTCCATTACCTGGCTATTGTAAATAGTGCTGCAATGAACATTGTGGTGAATGTGTCTCTGTGATTTATGGTTTTCTCTGGGTATATGCCCAGAAGTCGGATTGCTGGATCCTATGGTAATTCTCTTTTTAGTTTTTTAAAGGAACCTCCATACTGTTCTCCATAGTGACTGTATCAATTTACATTCCCACCAATAGCGGAAGAGGGTTCCTTTTGTCCACACCCTCCCCAGAATTTGTTGTTTGTAGATTATCTGATGATGCCGATTCTAACAGGTGTGAGGTCTTACCTCATTGTAGTTTTGATTTGCATTTCTCTAATAATTAGTGATGTTGAGCAGCTTGTCATGTGCGTCTTGGCCATCTCTGTGTCTTCTTTGAAGAAACGTCTATTTAGATCTTCTGCCCATTTTTGTATTGGGTTGTTTATTTTATTAATATTAAGCTGCATGAGCTGTTTATATATATTGGAGATTAAACCTCTGTCCATTGATTCGTTTGTGAACGTTTTTGCCCATTCTGAGGGTTGCCTTTTTCCATTCCCGTTTTTTTAACAAAGAAAGAAAGCAAGCCAAAGAAGCAGAACACTAATGTGCGTGAAATATGCCTCTTGAAACTGTCGTTTTGAAATATGGACGTCTTTTGAATTTTTTGGTCGATATATGACCCCAGGATTTGTTTTCAGGGCAGGTGTCATTTACAGGCCTGTAATGATTTGGAATATCCACTGACCATTAGCGCTGGGATTAAAGCTGCTGTTGTGTGAAACGGCCACAAGGTGGCAGCAGTTCTCCCTTACCAAATCTGGTTACTAGGGCAGCAGAGCCTCAATGGAAGTCGCGTTCTAGATTGGAATGTAGAACGGAATGTGCCAGGAGAAAGCCCCTCAAGTTTGTCTCACTACTTCTTGTTCGTGTTTTTAATTTAATTTTTTATTTTTTATTGCAGCAAGTTTGAGTACAACGTTTAGATTGTTGTAGGTGTGCAAGAGGTGGTTCTTTTACACATATACATATGTCTGTTCTTCCTGGGATCCTTTTCCCATGTACGTTATGACAGAATGTTGAGTAGTCTTCTCTTGTTACTCCGTAGGTCTTTGGTGATTATAAACGTCTACTGTGTTTGTATATGTCTGTTAACCCCAATATCGTAATGAATACAATGCTCACACCTTTCCTTTGGTGAACCATAAGTTTGTTTAATGAATCTGTGATTGCACTTCTCCGTGGAAATATCTGCCCTGGTATCAATTTATAGGTAACACCTATAAGTGATATGATATGATATGTGTCTTTCACTTTCTGACTTACTCCAAGTCACGTGATTACCTCTAGACTCATCTACGGTGCTGCAAATGGCATTGTGTCCTTTTTTTCCTTGGCGAATATTCTGTCTTAGCGAGGTCCATTTTCTGCAATGTGATTCCCTGAGGGCTGAAGATTAGCTGACCTGGGCAGCCTGACCCTGCCGGCAAGCCCTCCCCAGGTGTGCCTGGGTTGAGGTCAATATAAACAGCACTCCAGGCAGCAATAGCCCCTGCAGCTGTGCCTGACTCCATATTCTCTGCCCCGTCAGCAGTCTCGGGGCTGTGCTGGTGGGAGGGTGTGAGGGTCCACGGCTTTGTGGGCGGCCCGCTGTGAGTGGGGCTCTGCTGGACTTTCGGGAGGAGTTGCCAGGCTGCCACCTGTAAAGAAGAGGATGTGTCACCCATAACTTCCACTGGAATATCTCTCCGGGCTGAGGTGAGGAAGGAAAAAAAGGAGTGGGGGCCGGGACAGGAGGGGTATCTCAGGCAGGACAATGGAAAGCTTCCAGAAGAGCGCCCGTGGCCAGGACCATCCTGGCTGACCTGCAGGCACCAAGTTGGCCTGCGTGCTGTCGCTGGTGTGGCTCCACGGCCCTTCCTCTAGGCTTTCAAGCCCTTGTACATATTCAGGTGTTTCACCTGGGAAGGGTGGGAACAGTTCAGCAGCAGCTGGCCTGGGGCTCAGCTCACGTTTACTCACAGAGGCCTCGGCACGGTCCCACAGCTTTGCAATAAGGACGCTCCTTGCGTGGGCGGGCGGGGCTGCTGGCTGTATGGGGGATGATTCCCCACCTCTGACCAATTTCAGAATTGTTTACCACTGGAGCAAGTGCCTTGGTTGTGTTTCCCTCTGTATAACTGTTAGGTTCAGCTTTTTTTTTCTTTTTTGGTTCAAGTTAGATTTTATTCCTCTTTTATGTATTTATGGATATAAGCATGGAAATAATTCATTCTTATAAATACATCAGTGTGAATGGAAGAACTTTTTTTCTGTTTTATATTTACATTTTATTTTTAAAAATTTTGAAATTTAATTTTATTTATTGTTTTATACAGTAGGTTATTATTAGATATCTATTTTATGCATAGACATGTATACAGGTCAATCCCAATCTCCCAACTCATCCCACCACCACCACCCCATGGCTTCCCCCACTTTGTGTCCATACGTCTGTTCTCTGCCTCTGTGTCTCTATTTCTGCCCTGCAAACCAGTTCATCTGTACCATTCTTCTAGGTTCCACATATAGGCATTAATATACAATATTTGTTTTTCTCTTTCTGACTTACTTCACTCTGTATGACAGTCTCTAGATCCATCAACTTCTCTACAAATGACCCAGTTTCATTCCTTTTTATGGCTGAGTAATATTCCATTTTATATATGTACCACATCTTTATCCATTCGTCTGTCTGTGGCCATTTAGGTTGCTTCCATTACCTGGCTATTGTAAATAGTGCTGCAATGAACATTGTGGTGAATGTGTCTCTGTGATTTATGGTTTTCCCTGGGTAAATGCCCAGAAGTGGGATTGCTGGATTCTATGGTAATTCTCTTTTTAGTTTTTTAAAGGAACCTCCATACTGTTCTCCATAGTGACTGTATCAATTTACATTCCCACCAATAGCGAAAGAGGGTTCCTTTTGTCCACACCCTCCCCAGAATTTGTTGTTTGTAGATTATCTGATGATGTCGATTCTAACAGGTGTGAGGTCTTACCTCATTGTAGTTTGATTTGCATTTCTCTAATAATTAGTGATGTTGAGCAGCTTGTCATGTGCGTCTTGGCCATCTCTGTTTCTTCTTTGAAGAAACGTCTATTTAGATCTTCTGCCCATTTTTGTATTGGGTTGTTTGTTTTATTAATATTAAGCTGCATGAGCTGTTTATATATATTGGAGATTAAACCTTTGTCCATTGATTCGTTTGTGAACGTTTTCGCCCATTCTGAGGGTTGCCTTTTTCCATTCCCGTTTTTTTAACAAAGAAAGAAAGCAAGCAAAAGAAGCAGAACACTAATGTGCGTGAAATATGCCTCTTGAAACTCTCGTTTTGAAATATGGACGTCTTTTGAATTTTTTGGTCGATATATGACCCCAGGATTTGTTTTCAGGGCAGGTGTCATTTACAGGCCTGTAATGATTTGGAATATCCACTGACCATTAGCGCTGGGATTAAAGCTGCTGTTGTGTGAAACGGCCACAAGGTGGCAGCAGTTCTCCCTTACCAAACCTGGTTACTAGGGCAGCAGAGCCTCAATGGAAGTCGCTTTCTAGATTGGAATGTAGAACGGAATGTGCCAGGAGAAAGCCCCTCAAGTTTGTCTCACTACTTCTTGTTCGTGTTTTTAATTTACTTTTCTTATTTTTTATTACAGCAAGTTTGAGTACAACGTTTAGCTTGTTGTAGGAGTGCATGAGGTGGTTCTTTTACACATATACATATGTCTGTTCTTCCTGGGATCCTTTTCCCATGTACGTTATGACAGAATGTTGAGTAGTCTTCTCTTGGTACTCCGTAGGTCTTTGTTGATTATATACGTCTACTGTGTTTTTATATGGCTGTTAACCCCAATATCATAATGAATTCAATGCTCACACCTTTCCTTTGGTGAACCATAAGTTTGCTTAATGAATCAGTGATTGCCCTTCTCCGTGGAAATATCTGCCCTGGTATCAATTTATAGGTAACACCTATAAGTGATATGATATGATATGTGTCTTTCACTTTCTGACTTACTCCAAGTCACGTGATTACCTCTAAACTCATCTAGGGTCCTGCAAATGGCATTGTGTCCTTTTTTTCCTTGGCGAATATTCTGTCTTAGCGAGGACCATTTTCTGCAATGTGATTCCCTGAGGGATGAGGATTAGCTGACCTGGGCAGCCTGACCCTGCCAGCAAGCCCTCCCCAGGTGTGCCTGGGTTGAGGTCAATATAAACAGCACACCAGGCAGCAATAGCCCCTGCAGCTGTGCCTGACTCCATATTCTCTGCTCCGTCAGCAGTCTCGGTGCTGTGCTGGTGGGAGGGTGTGAGGGCAAACGGCTTTGTGGTTGGCCCGGTGTGAGTGGGGCTCTGCTGGACTTTCCGGAGGAGTTGCCAGGCTGCCACCTGTGTGTCACCCATAACTTCCACTGGAATATCTCTCCGGGCTGAGGTGAGGAAGGAAAAAAAGGAATGGGGGACGGGACAGTAGGGGTATCTCAGGCAGGGCAATGGAAATCTTACAGAAGAGCGCCCGTGGCCAGGACCATCCTGGCTGACCTGCAGGCACCAAGTTGGCCTGCGTGCTGTCGCTGGTGTGGCTCCACGGCCCTTCCTCTAGTCTTCAAGCCCTTGTACATATTCAGGTGTTTCACCTGGGAAGGGTGGGAACAGTTCAGCAGCAGCTGGCCTGGGGCTCAGCTCACGTTTACTCACAGAGGCCTCGCCACGGTCCCACAGCTTTGCAATAAGGACGCTCCTTGCGTGGGCGGGCGGGCTGCTGGCTGTATGGGGGATGATTCCCCACCTCTGACCAATTTCAGAATTGTTTACCACAGGATCAAGTGCCTTGGTTGTGTTTCCCTCTGTAAAACTGTTAGGTTCAGGTTTTTTTTTTCTTTTTTGGTTCAAGTTAGATTTTATTCCTCTTTTATGTATTTATGGATATAAGCATGGAAATAATTCATTCTTATAAATACATCAGTGTGAATGGAAGAACATTTTTTCTGTTTTATTTTTACATTTTATTTTTAAAATTTTTGACATTCAATTTTATTTATTTTTTTTATACAGTAGGTTATTATTAGTTATCTATTTTATGCATAGACATGTATACAGGTCAATCCCAATCTCCCAACTCATCCCACCACCACCACCCCATGGCTTCCCCCACTTTGTGTCCATACGTTTGTTCTCTACCTCTGTGTCTCTATCTCTGCCCTGCAAACCAGTTCATCTGTAGCATTTTTCTAGGTTCCACATATAGGCATTAATATACAATATTTGTTTTTCTCTTTCTGACTTACTTCACTCTGTATGACAGTCTCTAGATCCATCAACTTTTCTACAAATGACCCATTTTCATTCCTTTTTATGGCTGAGTAATATTCCATTTTATATATGTACCACATCTTTATCCATTCGTCTGTCTGTGGGCATTTAGGTTGCTTCCATTACCTGGCTATTGTAAATAGTGCTGCAATGAACATTGTGGTGAATGTGTCTCTGTGATTTATGGTTTTCTCTGGTTAAATGCCCAGAAGTGGGATTGCTGGATCCTATGGTAATTCTCTTTTTAGTTTTTAAAAGGAACCTCCATATTGTTCTCCATAGTGACTGTATCAATTTACATTCCCACCAGTAGCAGAAGAGGGTTCCTTTTGTCCACACCCTCCTCAGAATTTGTTGTTTGTATATTATCTGATGATGCCGATTCTAACAGGTGTGAGGTCTTACCTCATTGTAGTTTTGATTTGCATTTCTCTAATAATTAGTGATGTTGAGCAGCTTGTCATGTGCGTCTTGGCCATCTCTGTGTCTTCTTTGAAGAAACGTCTATTTAGATCTTCTGCCCATTTTTGTATTGGGTGGGTTGTTTTATTAATATTAAGCTGCATGAGCTGTTTATATATATTGGAGATTAAACCTTTGTCCACTGATTCGTTTGTGAACGTTTTCGCCCATTCTGAGGGTTGCCTTTTTCCATTCCCGTTTTTTTAACAAAGAAAGAAAGCAAGCAAAAGAAGCAGAACACTAATGTGCGTGAAATATGCCTCTTGAAACTGTCGTTTTGAAATATGGACGTCTTTTGAATTTTTTGGTCGATATATGTCCCCAGGATTTGTTTTCAGGGCAGGTGTCATTTACAGGCCTGTAATGATTTGGAATATCCACTGACCATTAGCGCTGGGATTAAAGCTGCTGTTGTAAAAACGGCCACAAGGTGGCAGCAGTTCTCCCTTACCAAATCTGGTTACTAGGGCAGCAGAACCTCAATGGAAGTCGCGTTCTAGATTGGAATGTAGAACGGAATGTGCCAGGAGAAAGCCCCTCAAGTTTGTCTCACTATTTCTTGTTCGTATTTTTAATTTAATTTTTTATTTTTTATTGCAGCAAGTTTGAGTACAACGTTTAGCTTGTTGTAGGTGTGCAAGAGGTGGTTCTTTTACACATATACATATGTCTGTTCTTCCTGGGATCCTTTTCCCATGTACGTTATGACAGAATGTTGAGTAGTCTTCCCTTGGTACTCCGTAGGTCTTTGGTGATTATATAAGTCTACTGTGTTTGTATATGTCTGTTAACCACAATATCGTAATGAATTCAATGCTCACACCTTTCCTTTGGTGAACCATAAGTTTGTTTAATGAATCTGTGATTGCCCTTCTCCGTGGAAATATCTGCCCTGGTATCAATTTATAGGTAACACCTATAAGTGATATGATATGTGTCTTTCACTTTCTGACTTACTCCAAGTCACGTGATTACCTCTAGACTCATCTACAGTGCTGCAAATGGCATTGTGTCCTTTTTTTCCTTGGCGAATATTCTGTCTTAGCGAGGTCCATTTTCTGCAATGTGATTCCCTGAGGGCTTAGGATTAGCTGACCTGGGCAGCCTGACCCTGCCGGCAAGCCCTCCCCATGTGTTCCTGGGTTGAGGTCAATATAAACAGCACTCCAGGCAGCAATAGCCCCTGCAGCTGTGCCTGACTCCATATTCTCTGCCCCGTCAGCAGTCTCGGGGCTGTGCTGGTGGGAGGGTGTGAGGGTCCACGGCTTTGTGGGTGGCCCGGTGTGAGTGGGGCTCTGCTGGACTTTCGGGAGGAGTTGCCAGGCTGCCACCTGTAAAGAAGAGGATGTGTCACCCATAACTTCCACTGGAATATCTCTCCGGGCTGAGATGAGGAAGGAAAAAAAGGAGTGGGGGCCGGGACAGGAGGGGTATCTCAGGCAGGGCAATGGAAAGCTTCCAGAAGCGTGCCCGTGGCCAGGAACATCCTGGCTGACCTGCAGGCACCAAGTTGGCCTGCGTGCTGTCGCTGGTGTGGCACCACGGCCCTTCCTCTAGGCTTTCAAGCCCTTGTACATATTCAGGTGTTTCACCTGGGTAGGGTGGGAACAGTTCAGCAGCAGCTGGCCTGGGGCTCAGCTCACGTTTACTCACAGAGGCCTGGGCACGGTCCCACAGCTTTGCAATAAGGACGCTCCTTGCGTGGGCGGGCGGGGCTGCTGGCTGTATGGGGGATGATTCCCCACCTCTGACCAATTTCAGAATTGTTTACCACTGGAGCAAGTGCCTTGGTTGTGTTTCCCTCTGTAAAACTGTTAGGTTCAGCTTTTTTTTTCTTTTTTGGTTCAAGTTAGATTTTATTCCCCTTTTATGTATTTATGGATATAAGCATGGAAATAATTCATTCTTATAAATACATCAGTGTGAATGGAAGAACATTTTTTCCGTTTTATTTTTACATTTTATTTTTAAAAATTTTGAAATTTAATTTTATTTATTTTTTTATACAGTAGGTTATTATTAGTTATCTATTTTATGCATAGACATGTATACAGGTCAATCCCAATCTCCCAACTCATCCCACCACCACCACCCCATGGCTTCCCCAACTTTGTGTCCATACGTTTTTTCTCTACCTCTGTGTCTCTATTTCTGCCCTGCAAACCAGTTCATCTGTACCATTTTTCTAGGTTCCACATATAGGCATTAATATACAATATTTGTTTTTCTCTTTCTGACTTACTTCACTCTGTATGACAGTCTCTAGATCCGTCAACTTCTCTACAAATGACCCAGTTTCATTCCTTTTTATGGCTGAGTAATATTCCATTTTATATATGTACCACATCTTTATCCATTCGTCTGTCTGTGGCCATTTAGGTTGCTTCCATTACCTGGCTATTGTAAATAGTGCTGCAATGAATTTTGTGGTGAATGTGTCTCTGTGATTTATGTTTTTCTCTGGGTAAATGCCCAGAAGTGGGATTGCTGGATCCTATGGTAATTCTCTTTTTAGTTTTTTAAAGGAACCTCCATACTGTTCTCCATAGTGACTGTATCAATTTACATTACCACCAATAGCAGAAGAGGGTTCCTTTTGTCCACACCCTCCCCAGAATTTGTTGTTTGTAGATTATCTGATGAAGCCGATTCTAACAGGTGTGAGGTCTTACCTCATTGTAGTTTTGATTTGCATTTCTCTAATAATTAGTGATGTTGTGCAGCTTGTCATGTGCGTCTTGGCCATGTCTGTGTCTTCTTTGAAGAATCGTCTATTTAGATCTTCTGCCCATTTTTGTATTGGGTTGTTTGTTTTATTAATATTAAGCTGCATGAGCTGTTTATATATATTGGAGATTAAACCTTTGTCCATTGATTCGTTTGTGAACGTTTTAGCCCATTCTGAGGGTTGCCTTTTTCCATTCCCGTTTTTTTAACAAAGAAAGAAAGCAAGCAAAAGAAGCAGAACACTAATGTGCGTGAAATATGCCTCTTGAAACTGTCGTTTTGAAATATGGACGTCTTTTGAATTTTTTGGTCGATATATGACCCCAGGATTTGTTTTCAGGGCAGGTGTCATTTACAGGCCTGTAATGATTTGTAATATCCACTGACCAATAGCGCTGGGATTAAAGCTGCTGTTGTGTTAAACGGCCTCAAGGTGGCAGCAGTTCTCCATAACCAAATCTGGTTACTAGGGCAGCAGAGCCTCAATGGAAGTCGCCTTCTAGATTGGAATGTAGAACGGAATGTGCCAGGAGAAAGCCCCTCAAGTTTGTCTCACTACTTCTTGTTCGTGTTTTTAATTTAATTTTTTATTTTTTATTACAGCAAGTTTGAGTACAACGTTTAGCTTGTTGTAGGTGTGCAAGAGGTGGTTCTTTTACACATATACATATGTCTGTTCTTCCTGGGATCCTTTTCCCGTTTACGTTATGACAGAATGTTGAGTAGTCTTCTCTTGGTACTCCGTAGGTCTTTGGTGATTATATACGTCTACTGTGTTTGTATATGTCTGTTAACCCCAATATCGTAATGAATTCAATGCTCACACCTTTCCTTTGGTGAACCATAAGTTTGTTTAATGAAACTGTGATTGCCCTTCTCCGTGGAAATATCTTCCCTGGTATCAATTTATAGGTAACACCTATAAGTGATATGATATGATATGTGTCTTTCACTTTCTGACTTACTCCAAGTCACGTGATTACCTCTAGACTCATCTACGGTGCTGCAAATGGCATTGTGTCCTTTTTTTCCTTGGCGAATATTCTGTCTTAGCGAGGTCCATTTTCTGCAATGTGATTCCCTGAGGGCTGAGGAATAGCTGACCTGGGCAGCCTGACCCTGCCGGCAAGCCCTCCCCAGGTGTGCCTGGGTTGAGGTCAATATAAACAGCACTCCAGGCAGCAATAGCCCCTGCAGCTGTGCCTGACTCCATATTCTCTGCCCCGTCAGCAGTCTCGGGGCTGTGCTGGTGGGAGGGTGTGAGGGTCCACGGCTTTGTGGGCGGCCCGGTGTGAGTGGGGCTCTGCTGGACTTTCGGGAGGAGTTGCCAGGCTGCCACCTGTAAAGAAGAGGATGTGTCACCCATAACTTCCACTGGAATATCTCTCCGGGCTGAGGTGAGGAAGGAAAAAAAGGAGTGGGGGCCGGGACAGGAGGGGTATCTCAGGCAGGACAATGGAAAGCTTCCAGAAGAGCGCCCGTGGCCAGGACCATCCTGGCTGACCTGCAGGCACCAAGTTGGCCTGCGTGCTGTCGCTGGTGTGGCTCCACGGCCCTTCCTCTAGGCTTTCAAGCCCTTGTACATATTCAGGTGTTTCACCTGGGAAGGGTGGGAACAGTTCAGCAGCAGCTGGCCTGGGGCTCAGCTCACGTTTACTCACAGAGGCCTCGCCACGGTCCCACAGCTTTGCAATAAGGACGCTCCTTGTGTGGGCGGTTGGGGCTGCTGGCTGTATGGGGGATGATTCCCCACCTCTGACCAATTTCAGAATTGTTTACCACTGGAGCAAGTGCCTTGGTTGTGTTTCCCTCTGTATAACTGTTAGGTTCAGCTTTTTTTTTCTTTTTTGGTTCAAGTTAGATTTTATTCCCCTTTTATGTATTTATGGATATAAGCATGCAAATAATTCATTCTTATAAATACATCAGTGTGAATGGAAGAACTTTTTTTCTGTTTTATTTTTACATTTTATTTTTAAAAATTTTGAAATTTAATTTTTTTTTATTTTTTCATACAGTAGGTTATTATTAGTTATCTATTTTATGCATATACATGTATACAGGTCAATCCCAATCTCCCAACTCATCCCACCACCACCACCACCCCATGGCTTCCCCCACTTTGTGTCCATACGTTTGTTCTCTACCTCTGTGTCTCTATTTCTGCCCTGCAAACCAGTTCATCTGTACCATTTTTCTAGGTTCCACATATAGGCATTAATATACAATATTTGTTTTTCTCTTTCTGACTTACTTCACTGTGTATGACACTCTCTAGATCTATCAACTTCTCTACAAATGACCCAGTTTCATTCCTTTTTATGGCTGAGTAATATTCCATTTTATATATGTACCACATCTTTATCCATTTTTCTGTCTGTGGCCATTTAGGTTGCTTCCATTACCTGGCTATTGTAAATAGTGCTGCAATGAACATTGTGGTGAATGTCTCTCTGTGATTTATGGTTTTCTCTGGGTAAATGCCCAGAAGTGGTATTGCTGGATCCTATGGTAATTCTCTTTTTAGTTTTTTAAAGGAACCTCCATACTGTTCTCCATAGTGACTGTATCAATTTACATTCCCACTAATAGCAGAAGAGGGTTCCTTTTGTCCACACCCTCCCCAGAATTTGTTGTTTGTATTTTATCTGATGATGCCGATTCTAACAGGTGTGAGGTCTTACCTCATTGTAGTTTTGATTTGCATTTCTCTAATAATTAGTGATGTTGAGCAGCTTGTCATGTGCGTCTTGGCCATCTCTGTGTCTTCTTTGAAGAAATGTCTATTTAGATCTTCTGCCCATTTTTGTATTGGGTTGTTTATTTTATTAATATTAAGCTGCATGAGCTGTTTATATATATTGGAGATTAAACCTCTGTCCATTGATTCGTTTGTGAACGTTTTCGCCCATTCTGAGGGTTGCCTTTTTCCATTCCCGTTTTTTTAACAAAGAAAGAAAGCAAGCCAAAGAAGCAGAACACTAATGTGCGTGAAATATGCCTCTTGAAACTGTCGTTTTGAAATATGGACGTCTTTTGAATTTTTTGGTCGATATATGACCCCAGGATTTGTTTTCAGGGCAGGTGTCATTTACAGGCCTGTAATGATTTGGAATATCCACTGACCATTAGCGCTGGGATTAAAGCTGCTGTTGTGTGAAACGGCCACAAGGTGGCAGCAGTTCTCCCTTACCAAATCTGGTTACTAGGGCAGCAGAGCCTCAATGGAAGTCGAGTTCTAGATTGGAATGTAGAACGGAATGTGCCAGGAGAAAGCCCCTCAAGTTTGTCTCACTACTTCTTGTTCGTGTTTTTAATTTAATTTTTTATTTTTTATTGCAGCAAGTTTGAGTACAACGTTTAGATTGTTGTAGGTGTGCAAGAGGTGGTTCTTTTACACATATACATATGTCTGTTCTTCCTGGGATCCTTTTCCCATGTACGTTATGACAGAATGTTGAGTAGTCTTCTCTTGTTACTCCGTAGGTCTTTGGTGATTATAAACGTCTACTGTGTTTGTATATGTCTGTTAACCCCAATATCGTAATGAATACAATGCTCACACCTTTCCTTTGGTGAACCATAAGTTTGTTTAATGAATCTGTGATTGCACTTCTCCGTGGAAATATCTGCCCTGGTATCAATTTATAGGTAACACCTATAAGTGATATGATATGATATGTGTCTTTCACTTTCTGACTTACTCCAAGTCACGTGATTACCTCTAGACTCATCTACGGTGCTGCAAATGGCATTGTGTCCTTTTTTTCCTTGGCGAATATTCTGTCTTAGCGAGGTCCATTTTCTGCAATGTGATTCCCTGAGGGCTGAAGATTAGCTGACCTGGGCAGCCTGACCCTGCCGGCAAGCCCTCCCCAGGTGTGCCTGGGTTGAGGTCAATATAAACAGCACTCCAGGCAGCAATAGCCCCTGCAGCTGTGCCTGACTCCATATTCTCTGCCCCGTCAGCAGTCTCGGGGCTGTGCTGGTGGGAGGGTGTGAGGGTCCACGGCTTTGTGGGCGGCCCGCTGTGAGTGGGGCTCTGCTGGAATTTCGGGAGGAGTTGCCAGGCTGCCACCTGTAAAGAAGTGGATGTGTCACCCATAACTTCCACTGGAATATCTCTCCGGGCTGAGGTGAGGAAGGAAAAAAAGGAGTGGGGGCCGGGACAGGAGGGGTATCTCAGGCAGGACAATGGAAAGCTTCCAGAAGAGCGCCCGTGGCCAGGACCATCCTGGCTGACCTGCAGGCACCAAGTTGGCCTGCGTGCTGTCGCTGGTGTGGCTCCACGGCCCTTCCTCTAGGCTTTCAAGCCCTTGTACATATTCAGGTGTTTCACCTGGGAAGGGTGGGAACAGTTCAGCAGCAGCTGGCCTGGGGCTCAGCTCACGTTTACTCACAGAGGCCTCGCCACGGTCCCACAGCTTTGCAATAAGGACGCTCCTTGTGTGGGCGGTTGGGGCTGCTGGCTGTATGGGGGATGATTCCCCGCCTCTGACCAATTTCAGAATTGTTTACCACTGGAGCAAGTGCCTTGGTTGTGTTTCCCTCTGTATAACTGTTAGGTTCAGCTTTTTTTTTCTTTTTTGGTTCAAGTTAGATTTTATTCCCCTTTTATGTATTTATGGATATAAGCATGCAAATAATTCATTCTTATAAATACATCAGTGTGAATGGAAGAACTTTTTTTCTGTTTTATTTTTACATTTTATTTTTAAAAATTTTGAAATTTAATTTTTTTTTATTTTTTCATACAGTAGGTTATTATTAGTTATCTATTTTATGCATATACATGTATACAGGTCAATCCCAATCTCCCAACTCATCCCACCACCACCACCACCCCATGGCTTCCCCCACTTTGTGTCCATACGTTTGTTCTCTACCTCTGTGTCTCTATTTCTGCCCTGCAAACCAGTTCATCTGTACCATTTTTCTAGGTTCCACATATAGGCATTAATATACAATATTTGTTTTTCTCTTTCTGACTTACTTCACTGTGTATGACACTCTCTAGATCTATCAACTTCTCTACAAATGACCCAGTTTCATTCCTTTTTATGGCTGAGTAATATTCCATTTTATATATGTACCACATCTTTATCCATTTTTCTGTCTGTGGCCATTTAGGTTGCTTCCATTACCTGGCTATTGTAAATAGTGCTGCAATGAACATTGTGGTGAATGTCTCTCTGTGATTTATGGTTTTCTCTGGGTAAATGCCCAGAAGTGGTATTGCTGGATCCTATGGTAATTCTCTTTTTAGTTTTTTAAAGGAACCTCCATACTGTTCTCCATAGTGACTGTATCAATTTACATTCCCACTAATAGCAGAAGAGGGTTCCTTTTGTCCACACCCTCCCCAGAATTTGTTGTTTGTATTTTATCTGATGATGCCGATTCTAACAGGTGTGAGGTCTTACCTCATTGTAGTTTTGATTTGCATTTCTCTAATAATTAGTGATGTTGAGCAGCTTGTCATGTGCGTCTTGGCCATCTCTGTGTCTTCTTTGAAGAAATGTCTATTTAGATCTTCTGCCCATTTTTGTATTGGGTTGTTTATTTTATTAATATTAAGCTGCATGAGCTGTTTATATATATTGGAGATTAAACCTCTGTCCATTGATTCGTTTGTGAACGTTTTCGCCCATTCTGAGGGTTGCCTTTTTCCATTCCCGTTTTTTTAACAAAGAAAGAAAGCAAGCCAAAGAAGCAGAACACTAATGTGCGTGAAATATGCCTCTTGAAACTGTCGTTTTGAAATATGGACGTCTTTTGAATTTTTTGGTCGATATATGACCCCAGGATTTGTTTTCAGGGCAGGTGTCATTTACAGGCCTGTAATGATTTGGAATATCCACTGACCATTAGCGCTGGGATTAAAGCTGCTGTTGTGTGAAACGGCCACAAGGTGGCAGCAGTTCTCCCTTACCAAATCTGGTTACTAGGGCAGCAGAGCCTCAATGGAAGTCGAGTTCTAGATTGGAATGTAGAACGGAATGTGCCAGGAGAAAGCCCCTCAAGTTTGTCTCACTACTTCTTGTTCGTGTTTTTAATTTAATTTTTTATTTTTTATTGCAGCAAGTTTGAGTACAACGTTTAGATTGTTGTAGGTGTGCAAGAGGTGGTTCTTTTACACATATACATATGTCTGTTCTTCCTGGGATCCTTTTCCCATGTACGTTATGACAGAATGTTGAGTAGTCTTCTCTTGTTACTCCGTAGGTCTTTGGTGATTATAAACGTCTACTGTGTTTGTATATGTCTGTTAACCCCAATATCGTAATGAATACAATGCTCACACCTTTCCTTTGGTGAACCATAAGTTTGTTTAATGAATCTGTGATTGCACTTCTCCGTGGAAATATCTGCCCTGGTATCAATTTATAGGTAACACCTATAAGTGATATGATATGATATGTGTCTTTCACTTTCTGACTTACTCCAAGTCACGTGATTACCTCTAGACTCATCTACGGTGCTGCAAATGGCATTGTGTCCTTTTTTTCCTTGGCGAATATTCTGTCTTAGCGAGGTCCATTTTCTGCAATGTGATTCCCTGAGGGCTGAAGATTAGCTGACCTGGGCAGCCTGACCCTGCCGGCAAGCCCTCCCCAGGTGTGCCTGGGTTGAGGTCAATATAAACAGCACTCCAGGCAGCAATAGCCCCTGCAGCTGTGCCTGACTCCATATTCTCTGCCCCGTCAGCAGTCTCGGGGCTGTGCTGGTGGGAGGGTGTGAGGTTCCACGGCTTTGTGGGCGGCCCGCTGTGAGTGGGGCTCTGCTGGACTTTCGGGAGGAGTTGCCAGGCTGCCACCTGTAAAGAAGAGGATGTGTCACCCATAACTTCCACTGGAATATCTCTCCGGGCTGAGGTGAGGAAGGAAAAAAAGGAGTGGGGGCCGGGACAGGAGGGGTATCTCAGGCAGGACAATGGAAAGCTTCCAGAAGAGCGCCCGTGGCCAGGACCATCCTGGCTGACCTGCAGGCACCAAGTTGGCCTGCGTGCTGTCGCTGGTGTGGCTCCACGGCCCTTCCTCTAGGCTTTCAAGCCCTTGTACATATTCAGGTGTTTCACCTGGGAAGGGTGGGAACAGTTCAGCAGCAGCTGGCCTGGGGCTCAGCTCACGTTTACTCACAGAGGCCTCGGCACGGTCCCACAGCTTTGCAATAAGGACGCTCCTTGCGTGGGCGGGCGGGGCTGCTGGCTGTATGGGGGATGATTCCCCACCTCTGACCAATTTCAGAATTGTTTACCACTGGAGCAAGTGCCTTGGTTGTGTTTCCCTCTGTATAACTGTTAGGTTCAGCTTTTTTTTTCTTTTTTGGTTCAAGTTAGATTTTATTCCTCTTTTATGTATTTATGGATATAAGCATGGAAATAATTCATTCTTATAAATACATCAGTGTGAATGGAAGAACTTTTTTTCTGTTTTATATTTACATTTTATTTTTAAAAATTTTGAAATTTAATTTTATTTATTGTTTTATACAGTAGGTTATTATTAGATATCTATTTTATGCATAGACATGTATACAGGTCAATCCCAATCTCCCAACTCATCCCACCACCACCACCCCATGGCTTCCCCCACTTTGTGTCCATACGTCTGTTCTCTGCCTCTGTGTCTCTATTTCTGCCCTGCAAACCAGTTCATCTGTACCATTTTTCTAGGTTCCACATATAGGCATTAATATACAATATTTGTTTTTCTCTTTCTGACTTACTTCACTCTGTATGACAGGCTCTAGATCCATCAACTTCTCTACAAATGACCCAGTTTCATTCCTTTTTATGGCTGAGTAATATTCCATTTTATATATGTACCACATCTTTATCCATTCGTCTGTCTGTGGCCATTTAGGTTGCTTCCATTACCTGGCTATTGTAAATAGTGCTGCAATGAACATTGTGGTGAATGTGTCTCTGTGATTTATGGTTTTCCCTGGGTAAATGCCCAGAAGTGGGATTGCTGGATTCTATGGTAATTCTCTTTTTAGTTTTTTAAAGGAACCTCCATACTGTTCTCCATAGTGACTGTATCAATTTACATTCCCACCAATAGCGAAAGAGGGTTCCTTTTGTCCACACCCTCCCCAGAATTTGTTGTTTGTAGATTATCTGATGATGTCGATTCTAACAGGTGTGAGGTCTTACCTCATTGTAGTTTGATTTGCATTTCTCTAATAATTAGTGATGTTGAGCAGCTTGTCATGTGCGTCTTGGCCATCTCTGTTTCTTCTTTGAAGAAACGTCTATTTAGATCTTCTGCCCATTTTTGTATTGGGTTGTTTGTTTTATTAATATTAAGCTGCATGAGCTGTTTATATATATTGGAGATTAAACCTTTGTCCATTGATTCGTTTGTGAACGTTTTCGCCCATTCTGAGGGTTGCCTTTATCCATTCCCGTTTTTTTAACAAAGAAAGAAAGCAAGCAAAAGAAGCAGAACACTAATGTGCGTGAAATATGCCTCTTGAAACTGTCGTTTTGAAATATGGACGTCTTTTGAATTTTTTGGTCGATATATGACCCCAGGATTTGTTTTCAGGGCAGGTGTCATTTACAGGCCTGTAATGATTTGGAATATCCACTGACCATTAGCGCTGGGATTAAAGCTGCTGTTGTGTGAAACGGCCACAAGGTGGCAGCAGTTCTCCCTTACCAAACCTGGTTACTAGGGCAGCAGAGCCTCAATGGAAGTCGCTTTCTAGATTGGAATGTAGAACGGAATGTGCCAGGAGAAAGCCCCTCAAGTTTGTCTCACTACTTCTTGTTCGTGTTTTTAATTTACTTTTCTTATTTTTTATTACAGCAAGTTTGAGTACAACGTTTAGCTTGTTGTAGGAGTGCATGAGGTGGTTCTTTTACACATATACATATGTCTGTTCTTCCTGGGATCCTTTTCCCATGTACGTTATGACAGAATGTTGAGTAGTCTTCTCTTGGTACTCCGTAGGTCTTTGTTGATTATATACGTCTACTGTGTTTTTATATGGCTGTTAACCCCAATATCATAATGAATTCAATGCTCACACCTTTCCTTTGGTGAACCATAAGTTTGCTTAATGAATCTCTGATTGCCCTTCTCCGTGGAAATATCTGCCCTGGTATCAATTTATAGGTAACACCTATAAGTGATATGATATGATATGTGTCTTTCACTTTCTGACTTACTCCAAGTCACGTGATTACCTCTAAACTCATCTAGGGTCCTGCAAATGGCATTGTGTCCTTTTTTTCCTTGGCGAATATTCTGTCTTAGCGAGGACCATTTTCTGCAATGTGATTCACTGAGGGCTGAGGATTAGCTGACCTGGGCAGCCTGACCCTGCCAGCAAGCCCTCCCCAGGTGTGCCTGGGTTGAGGTCAATATAAACAGCACACCAGGCAGCAATAGCCCCTGCAGCTGTGCCTGACTCCATATTCTCTGCTCCGTCAGCAGTCTCGGTGCTGTGCTGGTGGGAGGGTGTGAGGGCAAACGGCTTTGTGGGTGGCCCGGTGTGAGTGGGGCTCTGCTGGACTTTCCGGAGGAGTTGCCAGGCTGCCACCTGTGTGTCACCCATAACTTCCACTGGAATATCTCTCCGGGCTGAGGTGAGGAAGGAAAAAAAGGAATGGGGGACGGGACAGTAGGGGTATCTCAGGCAGGGCAATGGAAATCTTACAGAAGAGCGCCCGTGGCCAGGACCATCCTGGCTGACCTGCAGGCACCAAGTTGGCCTGCGTGCTGTCGCTGGTGTGGCTCCACGGCCCTTCCTCTAGTCTTCAAGCCCTTGTACATATTCAGGTGTTTCACCTGGGAAGGGTGGGAACAGTTCAGCAGCAGCTGGCCTGGGGCTCAGCTCACGTTTACTCACAGAGGCCTCGCCACGGTCCCACAGCTTTGCAATAAGGACGCTCCTTGCGTGGGCGGGCGGGCTGCTGGCTGTATGGGGGATGATTCCCCACCTCTGACCAATTTCAGAATTGTTTACCACAGGATCAAGTGCCTTGGTTGTGTTTCCCTCTGTAAAACTGTTAGGTTCAGGTTTTTTTTTTCTTTTTTGGTTCAAGTTAGATTTTATTCCTCTTTTATGTATTTATGGATATAAGCATGGAAATAATTCATTCTTATAAATACATCAGTGTGAATGGAAGAATTTTTTTTCTGTTTTATTTTTACATTTTTTTTAAAAAATTTTGAAATTTAATTTAATTTATTTTTTTATACAGTTGGTTATTATTAGTTATCTATTTTATGCATAGACATGTATACAGGTCAATCCCAGTCTCCCAACTCATCCCACCACCACCAACCCATGGCTTCACCAACATTGTGTCCATACGTTTGTTCTCTACATCTGTGTCTCTATTTCTGCCCTGCAAACCAGTTCATCTGTACCATTTTTCTAGGTTCCACATATAGGCATTAATATACAATATTTGTTTTTCTCTTTCTGACTTACTTCACTCTGTATGACAGTCTCTAGATCCATCAACTTCTCTACAAATGACGCAGTTTCATTCCTTTTTATGGCTGAGTAATATTCCATTTTATATATGTACCACATCTTTATCCATTCATCTGTCTGTGGCCATTTAGGTTGCTTCCATTACCTGGCTATTGTAAATAGTGCTGCAATGAACATTGTGGTGAATGTGTCTCTGTGTTTTATGGTTTTCTCTGGGTAAATGCCCAGAAGTGGGATTGCTGGATCCTATGGTAATTCTCTTTTTAGTTTTTTAAAGGAACCTCCATACTGTTCTCCATAGTGACTGTATCAATTTACATTCCCACCAATAGCGGAAGAGGGTTCCTTTTGTCCACACCCTCCCCAGAATTTGTTGTTTGTAGATTATCTGATGATGCCGATTCTAACAGGTGTGAGGTCTTACCTCATTGTAGTTTTGATTTGCATTTCTCTAATAATTAGTGATGTTGAGAAGATTTTCATGTGCGTCTTGGCCATCTCTGTGTCTTCTTTGAAGAAACGTCTATTTAGATCTTCTGCCCATTTTTGTACTGGGTTGTTTGTTTTGTTAATATTAAGCTGCATGAGCTGTTTATATATATTGGAGTTTAAACCTTTGTACATTGATTCGTTTGTGAACGTTTTCGCCCATTCTGAGGGCTGCCTTTTGCCATTCCCGTATTTTTAACAATGAAAGAAAGCAAGCAAAAGAAGCAGAACACTAATGTGCGTGAAATATGCCTCTTGAAACTGTCGTTTTGAAATATGGACGTCTTTTGAATTTTTTGGTCGATATATGACCCCAGGATTTGTTTTCAGGGCAGGTGTCATTTACAGGCCTGTAATGATTTGGAATATCCACTGACCATTAGCGCTGGGATTAAAGCTGCTGTTGTGTGAAACGGCCACAAGGTGGCAGCAGTTCTCCCTTACCAAATCTGGTTACTAGGGCAGCAGAGCCTCAATGGAAGTCGCGTTCTAGATTGGAATGTAGAACGGAATGTGCCAGGAGAAAGCCCCTCAAGTTTGTCTCACTACTTCTTGTTCGTGTTTTTAATTTAATTTTTTATTTTTTATTACAGCAAGTTTGAGTACAACGTTTAGCTTGTTGTAGGTGTGCAAGAGGTGGTTCTTTTACACATATACATATGTCGGATCTTCCTGGGATCCTTTTCCCATGTACGTTATGACAGAATGTTGAGTAGTCTTCTCTTGGTACTCCGTAGGTCTTTGGTGATTATATACGTCTACTGTGTTTGTATATGTCTGTTAACCCCAATATCGTAATGAATTCAATCCTCACACCTTTCGTTTCGTGAACCATAAGTTTGTTTAATGAATCTGTGATTGCCCTTCTCCGTGGAAATATCTGCCCTGGTATCAATTTATAGGTAACACCTATAAGTGATATGATATGATATGTGTCTTTCACTTTCTGACTTACTCCAAGTCACGTGATTACCTCTAGACTCATCTACGGTTCTGCAAATGGCATTGTGTCCTTTTTTTCCTTGGCGAATATTCTGTCTTAGCGAGGTCCATTTTCTGCAATGTGATTCCCTGAGGGCTGAGGATTAGCTGACCTGGGCAGCCTGACCCTGCCGGCAAGCCTTCCCCAGGTGTGCCTGGGTTGAGGTCAATATAAACAGCACTCCAGGCAGCAATAGCCCCTGCAGCTGTGCCTGACTCCATATTCTCTGCCCCGTCAGCAGTCTCGGGGCTGTGCTGGTGGGAGGGTGTGAGGGTCCACGGCTTTCTGGGCGGCCCGTTGTGAGTGGGGCTCTGCTGGAATTTCTGCAGGAGTTGCCAGGCTGCCACCTGTAAAGAAGAGGATGTGTCACCCATAACTTCCACTGGAATATCTCTCCGGGCTGAGGTGAGGAAGGAAAAAAAGGAGTGGGGGCCGGGACAGGAGGGGTATCTCAGGCAGGACAATGGAAAGCTTCCAGAAGAGCGCCCGTGGCCAGGACCATCCTGGCTGACCTGCAGGCACCAAGTTGGCCTGCGTGCTGTCGCTGGTGTGGCTCCACGGCCCTTCCTCTAGGCTTTCAAGCCCTTGTACATATTGAGGTGTTTCACCTGGGAAGGGTGGGAACAGCTCAGCAGCAGCTGGCCTGGGGCTCAGCTCACGTTTACTCACAGAGGCCTCGGCACGGTCCCACAGCTTTGCAATAAGGACGCTCCTTGCGTGGGCGGGCGGGGCTGCTGTCTGTATGGGGGATGATTCCCCACCTCTGACCAATTTCAGAATTGTTTACCACTGGAGCAAGTGCCTTGGTTGTGTTTCCCTGTGTATAACTGTTAGGTTCAGCTTTTTTTTTTCTTTTTTGGTTCAAGTTAGATTTTATTCCCCTTTTATGTATTTATGGATATAAGCATGGAAATAATTCATTCTTATAAATACATCAGTGTGAATGGAAGAACTTTTTTTCCGTTTTATTTTTACATTTTATTTTTAAAAATTTTGAAATTTAATTTAGTTTATTTTTTATACAGTAGGTTATTATTAGTTATCTATTTTATGCATAGACATGTATACAGGTCAATCCCAATCTCCCAACTCATCCCACCACCACCACCCCATGGCTTCCCCCACTTTGTGTCCATACGTTTGTTCTCTACCTCTGTGTCTCTATTTCTGCCCTGCAAACCAGTTCATCTGTACCATTTTTCTAGGTTCCACATATAGGCATTAATATACAATATTTGTTTTTCTCTTTCTGACTTACTTCACTCTGTATGACAGTCTCTAGATCCGTCAACTTCTCTACAAATGACCCAGTTTCATTCCTTTTTATAGCTGAGTAATATTCCATTTTATATATGTACCACATCTTTATCCATTCGTCTGTCTGTGGGCATTTAGGTTGCTTCCATTACCTGGCTATTGTAAATAGTGCTGCAATGAACATTGTGGTGAATGTGTCTCTGTGATTTATGGTTTTCTCTGGGTAAATGCCCAGAAGTGGGATTGCTGGATCCTATGGTAATTCTCTTTTTAGTTTTTTAAAGGAACCTCCATACTGTTCTCCATAGTGACTGTATCAATTTACATTCCCACCAATAGCGGAAGAGGGTTCCTTTTGTCCACACCCTCCCCAGAATTTGTTGTTTGTAGATTATCTGATGATGCCGATTCTAACAGGTGTGAGGTCTTACCTCATTGTAGTTTTGATTTGCATTTCTCTAATAATTAGTGATGTTGAGCAGCTTTTCATGTGCGTCTTGGCCATCTCTGTGTCTTCTTTGAAGAAACGTCTATTTAGATCTTCTGCCCATTTTTGTACTGGGTTGTTTGTTTTGTTAATATTAAGCTGCATGAGCTGTTTATATATATTGGAGTTTAAACCTTTGTCCATTGATTCGTTTGTGAACGTTTTCGCCCATTCTGAGGGTTGTCTTTTTCCATTCCCGTTTTTTTAACAAAGAAAGAAAGCAAGCAAAAGTAGCAGAACTCTAATGTGCGTGAAATATGCCTCTTGAAACTGTCGTTTTGAAATATGGACGTCTTTTGAATTTTTTGGTCGATATATGACCCCAGGATTTGTTTTCAGGGCAGGTGTCATTTACAGGCCTGTAATGATTTGGAATATCCACTGACCATTAGCGCTGGGATTAAAGCTGCTGTTGTGTGAAACGGCCACAAGGTGGCAGCAGTTCTCCCTTACCAAATCTGGTTACTAGGGCAGCAGAGCCTCAATGGAAGTCGCCTTCTAGATTGGAATGTAGAACGGAATGTGCCAGGAGAAAGCCCCTCAAGTTTGTCTCACTACTTCTTGTTCGTGTTTTTAATTTAATTTTTTTATTTTTTATTACAGCAAGTTTGAGTACAACGTTTAGCTTGTTGTAGGTGTGCAAGAGGTGGTTCTTTTACACATATACATATGTCTGTTCTTCCTGGGATCCTTTTCCCATGTACGTTATGACAGAATGTTGAGTAGTCTTCTCTTGGTACTCCGTAGGTCTTTGGTGATTATATACGTCTACTGTGTTTGTATATGTCTTTTAACCCCAATATCGTAATGAATTCAATCCTCACACCTTTCGTTTGGTGAAACATAAGTTTGTTTAATGAATCTGTGATTGCCCTTCTCCGTGGAAATATCTGCCCTGGTGTCAATTTATACGTAACACCTATAAGTGATATGATATGATATGTGTCTTTCACTTTCTGACTTACTCCAAGTCACGTGATTACCTCTAGACTCATCTACGTTGCTGCAAATGGCATTGTGTCCTTTTTTTCCTTGGCGAATATTCTGTCTTAGCGAGGTCCATTTTCTGCAATGTGATTCCCTGAGGGCTGAGGATTAGCTGACCTAGGCAGCCTGACCCTGCCGGCAAGCCCTCCCCAGGTGTGCCTGGGTTGAGGTCAATATAAACAGCACTCCAGGCAGCAATAGCCCCTGCAGCTGTGCCTGACTCCATATTCTCTGCCCCGTCAGCAGTCTCGGGGCTGTGCTGGTGGGAGGGTGTGAGGGTCCACGGCTTTGTGGGCGGCCCGGTGTGAGTGGGGCTCTGCTGGACTTTCGGGAGGAGTTGCCATGCTGCCACCTGTAAAGAAGAGCATGTGTCACCCATAACTTCCACTGGAATTTCTCTCCGGGCTGAGGGGAGGAAGGAAAAAAGGAGTGGGGGCCGGGACAGGAGGGGTATCTCAGGCAGGGCAATGGAAAGCTTCCAGAAGAGCGCCCGTGGCCAGGACCATCCTGGCTGACCTGCAGGCACCAAGTTGGCCTGCGTGCTGTCGCTGGTGTGGCTCCACGGCCCTTCCTCTAGGCTTTCAAGCCCTTGTACATATTCAGGTGTTTCACCTGGGAAGGGTGGGAACAGTTCAGCAGCATTTGGCCTGGGGCTCAGCTCACGTTTACTCACAGAGGCCTGGGCACGGTCCCACAGCTTTGCAATAAGGACGCTGCTTGCGTGGGCGGGCGGGGCTGCTGTCTGTATGGGGGATGATTCCCCACCTCTGACCAATTTCAGAATTGTTTACCACTGGAGCAAGTGCCTTGGTTGTGTTTCCCTCTGTATAACTGTTAGGTTCAGCTTTTTTTTTTCTTTTTTGGTTCAAGTTAGATTTTATTCCCCTTTTATGTATTTATGGATATAAGCATGGAAATAATTCATTCTTATAAATACATCAGTGTGAATGGAAGAACTTTTTTTCCGTTTTATTTTTACATTTTATTTCTAAAAATTTTGAAATTTAATTTAATTTATTTTTTTATACAGTAGGTTATTATTAGTTATCTATTTTATGCATAGACATGTATACAGGTCAATCCCAATCTCCCAACTCAACCCACCACCACCACCCCATGGCTTCCCCCACTTTGTGTCCATACGTTTGTTCTCTACCTCTGTGTCTCTATTTCTGCCCTGCAAACCAGTTCATCTGTACCATTTTTCTAGGTTCCACATATAGGCTTTAATATACAATATTTGTTTTTCTCTTTCTGACTTACTTCACTCTGTATGACAGTCTCTAGATCCATCAACTTCTCTACAAATGACGCAGTTTCATTCCTTTCTATGGCTGAGTAATATTCCATTTTATATATGTACCACATCTTTATCCATTCATCTGTCTGTCGCCATTTAGGTTGATTCCATTACCTGGCTATTGTAAATAGTGCTGCAATGAACATTGTGGTGAATGTGTCTCTGTGATTTATGGTTTTCTCTGGGTAAATGCCCAGAAGTGGGATTGCTGGATCCTATGGTAATTCTCTTTTTAGTTTTTTAAAGGAACCTCCATACTGTTCTCCATAGTGACTGTATCAATTTACATTCCCACCAATAGCAGAAGAGGGTTCCTTTTGTCCACACCCTCCCCAGAATTTGTTGTTTGTAGATTATCTGATGATGCCGATTCTAACAGGTGTGAGGTCTTACCTCATTGTAGTTTTGATTTGCATTTCTCTAATAATTAGTGATGTTGAGCAGCTTGTCATGTGCGTCTTGGCCATCTCTGTGTCTTCTTTGAAGAAACGTCTATTTTGATCTTCTGCCCATTTTTGTATTGGGTTGTTTGTTTTATTAATATTAAGCTGCATGAGCTGTTTATATATATTGGAGATTAAACCTTTGTCCATTGATTCGTTTGTGAACGTTTTCGCCCATTCTGAGGGTTGCCTTTTTCCATTCCCGTTTTTTTAACAAAGGAAGAAAGCAAGCAAAAGAAGCAGAACACTAATGTGCGTGAAATATGCCTCTTGAAACTGTCGTTTTGAAATATGGACATCTTTTGAATTTTTTGGTCGATATATGACCCCAGGATTTGTTTTCAGGGCAGGTGTCATTTACAGGCCTGTAATGATTTGGAATATCCACTGACCATTAGCGCTGGGATTAAAGCTGCTGTTGTGTGAAACGGCCACAAGGTGGCAGCAGTTCTCCCTTACCAAATCTGGTTACTAGGGCAGCAGAGCCTCAATGGAAGTCGCGTTCTAGATTGGAATGTAGAACGGAATGTGCCAGGAGAAAGCCCCTCAAGTTTGTCTCACTATTTCTTGTTCGTGTTTTTAATTTAATTTTTATTTTTTATTACAGCAAGTTTGAGTACAACGTTTAGCTTGCTGTAGGTGTGCAAGAGGTGGTTCTTTTACACATATACATATGTCTGTTCTTCCTGGGATCCTTTTCCCATGTACGTTATGACAGAATGTTGAGTAGTCTTCTCTTGGTACTCCGAAGGTCTTTGGTGATTATATACGTCTACTGTGTTTGTATATGTCTGTTAACCCCAATATCGTAATGAATTCAAAGCTCACACCTTTCCTTTGGTGAACCATAAGTTTGTTTAATGAATCTGTGATTGCCCTTCTCCATGGAAATATCTGCCCTGGTATCACTTTATACGTAACACCTATAAGTGATATGATATGATATGTATCTTTCACTTTCTGACTTACTCCAAGTCACGTGATTACCTCTAGACTCATCTACGGTGCTGCAAATGGCATTATGTCCTTTTTTCCCTTGGCGAATATTTTGTCTTAGCGAGGTCCATTTTCTGCAATGTGATTCCATGAGGGCTGAGGATTAGCTGACCTGGGCAGCCTGATCCTGCCGGCAAGCCCTCCCCAGGTGTGCCTGGGTTGAGGTCAATATAAACAGCACTCCAGGCAGCAATAGCCTCTGCAGCTGTGCCTGACTCCATATTCTCTGCCCCGTCAGCAGTCTCGGGGCTGTGCTGGTGGGAGGGTGTGAGGGTCCACGGCTTTGTGGGTGGCCCGGTGTGAGTGGGGTTCTGCTGGACTTTCTGCAGGTGTTGCCAGGTTGCCACTTGTAAAGAAGAGGATGTGTCACCCATAACTTCCACTGGAATATCTCTCCGGGCTGAGGTGAGGAAGGAAAAAAAGGAGTGGGGGCCGGGACAGGAGGGGTACCACAAGCAGGGCAATGGAAAGCTTCCAGAAGAGCGCCCGTGGCCAGGACCATCCTGGCTGACCTGCAGGCACCAAGTTGGCCTGCGTGCTGTCGCTGGTGTGGCTCCACGGCCCTTCCACTAGGCTTTCAAGCCCTTGTACATATTCAGGTGTTTCACCTGGGAAGGGTGGGAACAGTTCAGCAGCAGCTGGCCTGGGGCTCAGCTCACGTTTACTCACAGAGGCCTCGGCACGGTCCCACAGCTTTGAAATAAGGACGCTCCTTGCGTGGGCGGGCGGGGCTGCTGGCTGTATGGGGGATGATTCCCCATCTCTGACCAATTTCAGAATTGTTTACCACTGGAGCAAGTGCCTTAGTTGTGTTTCCCTCTTTATAACTGTTAGGTTCAGCTTTATTTTTTTCTTTTTTGGTTCAAGTTAGATTTTATTCCTCTTTTATGTATTTATGGATATAAGCATGGAAATAATTCATTCTTATAAATACATCAGTGTGAATGGAAGAACTTTTTTTCTGTTTTATATTTACATTTTATTTTTAAAAATTTTGAAATTTAATTTTATTTATTGTTTTATACAGTTGGTTATTATTAGATATCTATTTTATGCATAGACATGTATACAGGTCAATCCCAATCTCCCAACTCATCCCACCACCACCACCCCATGGCTTCCCCCACTTTGTGTCCATACGTCTGTTCTCTGCCTCTGTGTCTCTATTTCTGCCCTGCAAACCAGTTCATCTGTACCATTTTTCTAGGTTCCACATATAGGCATTAATATACAATATTTGTTTTTCTCTTTCTGACTTACTTCACTCTGTATGACAGTCTCTAGATCCATCAACTTCTCTACAAATGACCCAGTTTCATTCCTTTTTATGGCTGAGTAATATTCCATTTTATATATGTACCACATCTTTATCCATTCGTCTGTCTGTGGCCATTTAGGTTGCTTCCATTACCTGGCTATTGTAAATAGTGCTGCAATGAACATTGTGGTGAATGTGTCTCTGTGATTTATGGTTTTCCCTGGGTAAATGCCCAGAAGTGGGATTGCTGGATTCTATGGTAATTCTCTTTTTAGTTTTTTAAAGGAACCTCCATACTGTTCTCCATAGTGACTGTATCAATTTACATCCCCACCAATAGCGAAAGAGGGTTCCTTTTGTCCACACCCTCCCCAGAATTTGTTGTTTGTAGATTATCTGATGATGTCGATTCTAACAGGTGTGAGGTCTTACCTCATTGTAGTTTGATTTGCATTTCTCTAATAATTAGTGATGTTGAGCAGCTTGTCATGTGCGTCTTGGCCATCTCTGTGTCTTCTTTGAAGAAACGTCTATTTAGATCTTCTGCCCATTTTTGTATTGGGTTGTTTGTTTTATTAATATTAAGCTGCATGAGCTGTTTATATATATTGGAGATTAAACCTTTGTCCATTGATTCGTTTGTGAACGTTTTCGCCCATTCTGAGGGTTGCCTTTTTCCATTCCCGTTTTTTTAACAAAGAAAGAAAGCAAGCAAAAGAAGCAGAACACTAATGTGCGTGAAATATGCCTCTTGAAACTGTCGTTTTGAAATATGGACGTCTTTTGAGTTTTTTGGTCGATATATGAGCCCAGGATTTGTTTTCAGGGCAGGTGTCATTTACAGGCCTGTAATGATTTGGAATATCCACTGACCATTAGCGCTGGGATTAAAGCTGCTGTTGTGTGAAACGGCCACAAGGTGGCAGCAGTTCTCCCTTACCAAACCTGGTTACTAGGGCAGCAGAGCCTCAATGGAAGTCGCTTTCTAGATTGGAATGTAGAACGGAATGTGCCAGGAGAAAGCCCCTCAAGTTTGTCTCACTACTTCTTGTTCGTGTTTTTAATTTACTTTTCTTATTTTTTATTACAGCAAGTTTGAGTACAACGTTTAGCTTGTTGTAGGAGTGCATGAGGTGGTTCTTTTACACATATACATATGTCTGTTCTTCCTGGGATCCTTTTCCCATGTACGTTATGACAGAATGTTGAGTAGTCTTCTCTTGGTACTCCGTAGGTCTTTGTTGATTATATACGTCTACTGTGTTTTTATATGGCTGTTAACCCCAATATCATAATGAATTCAATGCTCACACCTTTCCTTTGGTGAACCATAAGTTTGCTTAATGAATCTGTGATTGCCCTTCTCCGTGGAAATATCTGCCCTGGTATCAATTTATAGGTAACACCTATAAGTGATATGATATGATATGTGTCTTTCACTTTCTGACTTACTCCAAGTCACGTGATTACCTCTAAACTCATCTAGGGTCCTGCAAATGGCATTGTGTCCTTTTTTTCCTTGGCGAATATTCTGTCTTAGCGAGGACCATTTTCTGCAATGTGATTCCCTGAGGGCTGAGGATTAGCTGACCTGGGCAGCCTGACCCTGCCAGCAAGCCCTCCCCAGGTGTGCCTGGGTTGAGGTCAATATAAACAGCACACCAGGCAGCAATAGCCCCTGCAGCTGTGCCTGACTCCATATTCTCTGCTCCGTCAGCAGTCTCGGTGCTGTGCTGGTGGGAGGGTGTGAGGGCAAACGGCTTTGTGGGTGGCCCGGTGTGAGTGGGGCTCTGCTGGACTTTCCGGAGGAGTTGCCAGGCTGCCACCTGTGTGTCACCCATAACTTCCACTGGAATATCTCTCCGGGCTGAGGTGAGGAAGGAAAAAAAGGAGTGGGGGCCGGGACAGGAGGGGTATCTCAGGCAGGGCAATGGAAATCTTACAGAAGAGCGCCCGTGGCCAGGACCATCCTGGCTGACCTGCAGGCACCAAGTTGGCCTGCGTGCTGTCGCTGGTGTGGCTCCACGGCCCTTCCTCTAGTCTTCAAGCCCTTGTACATATTCAGGTGTTTCACCTGGGAAGGGTGGGAACAGTTCAGCAGCAGCTGGCCTGGGGCTCAGCTCACGTTTACTCACAGAGGCCTCGCCACGGTCCCACAGCTTTGCAATAAGGACGCTCCTTGCGTGGGCGGGCGGGCTGCTGGCTGTATGGGGGATGATTCCCCACCTCTGACCAATTTCAGAATTGTTTACCACAGGATCAAGTGCCTTGGTTGTGTTTCCCTCTGTAAAACTGTTAGGTTCAGGTTTTTTTTTTCTTTTTTGGTTCAAGTTAG